>NC_046172.1:114090917-114338913 GCF_011064425.1 Rattus rattus
AGAAGAGCAGGAACGAGGATGGGGGCTTCGTGCATTCCATCCTTCTTCTTCTTCTTCTCTCTCCTTCTAGGGCGGTCTGAATTTCTCATTTCACATTGGTACCGATCTTTGTCGCTTTCAAGCCGAACTTCCTTCTTCTTTTCTTTCTTGAGATGGTCTTCCATTTTCAGAACACTGTCTAGAAAATTCGTAAAATCATACTTTCGTGTTTGGCTGTTGCTCCCTCATTTGATTTCTAAGTCCATCATAAAATGGACATAGGTGAGACGTTCCACTTTGGTCTTACTATGCTGTCTTTTCCCATGTTTATATAGAAGTCGAAACTCCGATCCTGCTGATTTAGATAGCAGCTTATTGGTCTTCACTACAAGGGCAATCTAGATGGTGTGTCCTCCATGGGGTGAAATCTTCCTCTGTGTGCCTCTGCTAGCCCAGCCTTTTCTGTGCTGGTGTTAATTATTAAAATCAAAGAAGGAATGTGACGCCATCCCTGAGCTAACCAATGGCAGCCAGCTCAGTCATTTACAGGTTGGACCTCTTTTTTTTTTTGGACGATGTTCACAAAGGTAGTCCCTCTTTTTTAAAAGAAGATTTGCTTTATTTATTATATATACACTGTGTCTGTCTTCAGACTCACCAGGAGCAGTCATCAGATGGCTCTAAGCCACCATGTGGTTGCTAGGATTTGAACTCAGGACCTGTTGAAGAGCAGTTCATGCTCTTAACCACTGAACCATCTCTCCAGTCCTGATTTTTCTTTCTTAACTTCTTGACAAGTATGCCACTATGCCTGGCTTTCTATTTACTTTGTAGACTTTCTTTCTTCATTCATAAAGTAGCGTTGCCCTTTGCTCTAGACTTTCTGTGACAGGAAAGACAGTTTGCTTAAGCTCCCAGTTCTGTTGGTCTTCTATGTGCGCTCAGCTGTGTTGTTCTTGAAGAAACCTAGGCTTAGCTGACATTTAAGGAGATTGTACTTGGCGAATTACACTACTCATGAGGAGTGATTAATGACAGCATCTGGCTGGAAGGAAGACTGGAGCACTCCAGAAACTGTGCTGGCGACATTTTTTCCAAGGCAAGAAGCAAATGAAGAGTGCCTTTACCAAATCTCTCCAAGACCCTGAAGAAGAGTGTCACTTGCATTATGATATATACATAAGCATGCCCCAACTCCTCACCCAGCCATCAACCAAAGACCTCGGAATGCTGCGAGCTGAAAGAATTGACCTATTCATATTCTGGCTCTATAAAGGCATCCTTGCTCCTGGAAGATCCCTGGCTCTTATCTGTTTGATCTAAGCCAAAGAAAGACAGGAGTTCATGTTTGTGTAGCTGCTCTGTTCTCACTTACAAGTAAGCACTGGGAATAAACAATAGTGTGGAGATATCCATTTCATTCAAAGATCCTGGGAAAAGGAGATTCTTTGCAGAGCTGATCTCAAGTTATAGCTATGCACCACCAGACTTACCTTCAGCCTGAAGAAAGTCAGTGTACCAAAATACAAACTGAACACAGATTTTTAGCATTCTTGCTGGAATTAATTTTTCAACAACAGAGCATTGCTCTCAGGAGAGACTGTAGGTCAGTTGTGTCATTGACAATGCTATTAGCAAGGAAATGGGCAAAGAAAGACAGTAACTGTGATTACAAAATACTAGCTATGCTCAAATGACCTTACTGGTGATCCACTATCTTGTAGCCTCAATATTCGATATTTATAAATTTTGAGTATAATATCCCTCCTTTGTCTTAGAAGATTATTTTTAATGACATTGATAAAATCTCCTTGAAGCTTTGGCCTGCTTGAAGAATTTCTGAGCAAATGTATTTGCGTTGATTTTAAGAAACTGCCACCTAAATCATAGGCCATTGCTCACTGTCTGGTTGCAACCTTGAAATCTGCTTGGTGGAAAGAAACACACATTTTCTTTTAGTAACTTTGGTCATTTGGTCTTAGGAGGCCTTGGATTGAGGGTGTACACATCTCATCCCACACTCATCTCTGACCTGGACCACAATTTTAAAACAGGTGGTTATAATTTATTTTTGTATCTTATCACGATTTATTTGCCTATGGCACAGGAAGACACTTGTGATATTTTTTTATACATACTAAATAACAAGAAAAGGTAACATTAAAAGATTGTCTGAAAACACTTTATGTCCAGGAAGACAAAAATTGACCTCAGCTAAAATTCTAACAAAAAAAAAAAACAAACAAAAAAAAAACAACCCGAGGTTTGTCCTATTTGGAAGGTCAGAAAACTTAATAAACTTGCTTAATTTAAAGCTTTATTTCTCCATTCAAGGGAGGGGGATATAAAATGTATGTTTTTTTCATGTACCTATTACTTTCCTTCTCTTCCCCTTTCTTCTTTCTCAAAATTGTCACCTACACGTGGGAATAATTTCTCACGAATTTAAAAATGCATTGCTAATTATTTGGACATTTCACTAAGAAACCAGAAACACCTCAAACTGCCTCTACTTAATTTGTGACTCAGGTTGGCTAGTTGAGTTCATGCCACAAATGATAAACCCATAGTGTATATTTTTACCCTCATGTATTGGTAGAAGGAAATAGTTCTCAGTGGTAGAAGAAGTACCCTGCCTTGTGCTCCTTCCTCTGCCTGTATGTCGTGTAGAGCATCAAGAGACTCCTTCTGATCTCTCTTTAGCCAGGAGACGTTATCCAGGAACCAGCTTGGGTTGGCATCATAGGAGAGTAGGTTAAAATATGCACGGCAAGAAAAATAACTTTTGATTTATGGTCACGGATGAGGGGCAGGGAATCAGAGAACAGGGGCAAGGAATGGTTGACGGGTGGACATTTTGAAGATCACCTTTATAAAATCCAAGTGAACAAAAAAATCAAGTCAGGACAGAAAACAACAACGACTATGAAAACAACAACAACACCCACTAAAATAAAATAATAAAATAAAATAGAAATCTGAGCACAAGTACCCAGCCAAAGCAAAATGGAATTTAAGGCAATTACCCAACTAACTCAACAGCAAAATTCAAAAGGCCCATTCAGTTTCATGAACATTTAAGACCCCCAAATGGTCATAAACTAAATGACCTGCAATTGTAGATCCCCCATGGCTACATAACTTTGCCGGCCAACTCTAGTCTCAGGCCCACGTACTGCAGAGAGGCAGGACAGGTTTTTTTTGACGGGAACTGGAAAACCACAGTGAGTTTGTTCCAATTTTCCCATGAAATAAAGTGCTGCGGTGAATTGCCTGGCTTTGGAAGTGGATTTGGAGAATTGTTTAGTTCCCTGCTGGATACTCAACAGATACCACCCAAATTCCTCAGGGTTTGTACATACACTGTATATAAGTGCTTTCCAGCAGGCCTTGAAACCAATAACTATGAAAAAGCCTCGAAGCAATTTCCTCTAGTAACACCATTCCCACAGATAGATTAAATGTTCCAACATACTGGAAAATCCTCACAGTAAATTTATTTCTTTCGAGCTTCTTTTAAAGGCTGCATTAAAAGTAATACCAGCAATAAAATCTACTCTTATGAACCTTCTAGTTATGTTCCATAACTGTGCAGAAATCATAGGATTCTGTATGAGATCTTAAAATAACCTAAACTGAAAGCAGGTACAGATATCAGAGATAATATTCAAATGCCTAGGAGTTCCCTAAGTGTAGCCGTGCTTTTGAGTAAGTACATCATGATTCTGTCCTTTCAGCTTCCCTGATTCTTCTGCTACCTACAGGATACCAGTACATCAGCTGTTGGGAGGCATAAATATTGCTGGGAAGCCCTGCATTAACAAATTGTCACCAAAATACAAGCACAAATATTTGTTCTTTAATAAAAATGGTAAGATATTTAAAATGAGGTTATTTGGACATGCAGAGGGTTTTGGGAATTACGGGGTATACACTCAGTGTACATTTTGTTTATAAGTAACACCCCTTGAAGAGGTCATTGCCTGCCTTCACTTTTGACTGAACCTGAAAATCACTTCACAGAGTAAAATAAAATTGTAGTATGCAAAAAAGAAAACTTTTTTTTTTTAAGCCCTAACTTGGAAAGAAAAACTCTAATTGGCCTCTCTCTCCATGGAAGAATTATGGAAGGGATGAATAAATGCTCTAAGGAATGAACAAATGAATTAGTTGTACTTGTAAGACACCCTCATTGTTTTACTAGGAAGTTTTTAGAAAAAATTCTAGAAAATCCTACACCTGTTTAGTTGGTAGTCCTGTTATCTTTTACTGTTACCATTTTGGGACACTTTATGCCTTATACTGGCATGTGCGACACAGCTTCATCTCTGCGGCATATCTGTGTGGTGCCTGACACATAGCTTTGTTTCAGAGTAAACTTGTCACTGCATACAAACTTGCCCCCACCATGCTCAGTGCACACATGTTGGACCGAAGATGAACTGTGTGCTGCTCCCAGAATCAGGCAGCCCATTCTTGGCCCTTGCACTTCACCACTAGGTGAGACCTGAAGCTCCACCCGCACCATATGCTCCTGATGACTGTCAGAAGGTCTCCAAATCAGAACAGAGGCTCAAGCAAACCCACAGCAGGGCTAATATTCTGGAGCCAGAAAAGCAACGTGGGCCTCAGACGGTACATTTTAGAAAGCAGGCAAAAGCCCAAACAGCACCTGTTTTCAATATGGGTTTCTCCATTCCCAAACACACATTTTTACTTGCGTCTCAAATTAGGCCATGGAGAACCAGCCCCCGGTTTCCCACTAGCCCACCCCTTTCCAGAGTGGGATCCGTCTATATAATCAGCTGGCTTGGGCCATGGTGGTCTGGCTGGCATCCACTCACAGTGCCCTCAACCCTGAGTGCTCACTGAGCTTATCTGCTCCCCACATAGCTAACCAACAAGTCTGGCCACGTTACCAAACAGGCTCTTGCCTGTTCTTAGCACAGTAAGCAAGGGGAGCTGTGTTTTCCCTCAGGGGAAGAGCTGAAAAGTATAGACTAAATAGAAACCATCGCTCTCTCAGCAAGTCACAACAAGGTTCTGGAGACCATCTTGGTGGCACATTCTCCTGAGGATGGGAAACAATCCGGTGGCTGGTGTTTTTCTCCAAGCTAATGAGAGATTTGCACCAATTGGAAGCATCCTTTACTTCCTCCTCCCTCTTGACACAGATCCCCAAATGACAATTGTCTCAGCTTAGAACTTTGCTCCTTGTCAAAATGTGAATCTTCCCAGAGGAAAGGCAGTCTGAGCCTCTGGGGTATTGGGAATGGGAGTAGGTAGGAGGTTGAAAGGTCCTGAGATGATCCTGGCTTTCCTCATAGGTATTGCCAGATCTAACTCTGAATTTCATACAACTCACACAATTTTCAATACGATAATATGCTATGTGTCACTGATATCGAAATAGGGTCCTCAGACCAGCAGCGCTCCTATTCTCTGGGCCCCTGTTTTGTTGTTTTGTTCTTTTGGGCATTTTGGGGTTTTTTGTTTGCTTGTTTTTAAAGGAGATCTCATTAAAACAACTGTTACAGGAAGGAATCTAACGGACTTTGTGCATGCAAAGCAAGTATTAAACCACTGAACATTTCAAACCCTGTGAAATGAAATCTTTAGACCCCTTTCCACAATTCTACTGAAGGAGAGAGGCATTATGGCAAGATTCCTAGATGATTTAGCTATTCATTAAAAGTTGGGACTTTCAACTTGGCACAATAGTTCATGCCTATAAAGCCAGGACTCTGGAAATAGAGATGGGGGTTCAAGGCTAGCCTGACTGGGCTATGTCCCAAAAGAAACAAAGTTGTTACATTTTGGTGTAATAGACTCAAAGAGACCTAGTTTCAAACCATGGTTCTATGACTGGAGTCATGACGCAATAGCAGAACACACATTTATTATGTAGAGGTCCTGCCTTCCACACTCTTAGCTGTGAAAAAGAACCACAGAGCCTATCCTAGATCTGCCATTTTGTCTTTAATCTTGGAAAAAATCCATTCATTTTAATAGGCTTCAGTGTCTTCATCTCGAAAAAAGTGATGATAGCCTAGTTACATAGTGTTGTAAGAATGAAGCAATAGAGTTCATTAGTGGCTGGCATGTGGTCAGTGCCTAAGAGGTAGTACATAGCACATTACTACTTTGTATGTCCACTATTATTCACCTGTTGTCCTGTAATCATAATCCCTTCATTTTTCTCCTCAGAACTAAACGTCAGTGAAAGTGTGCTTACAAGACAGACCTAAGTCCTCAATGAAAAATGTCCCCCAGGCCCAAATACCAATTCAAATTACACTTCTCATACTTTTCACCCTATGCTAACTAGAGACCAGGTTTTTATTTTTAAATCTAAGTTTCAGAATCCGTGGGTTGCCGATCGTGCTCATTTTGGTATGATTAGTCTGATCATGCCAGCTGTGACTGTCAGAAAAGTATGTCATGGGTGACAAGATGACAGAGCCTAACCTTTAAAGGTGCTTGATAGGAGTTAATGATGTGACTTACCACTAACTTAACGGGACCTCCTTTCACAGCCTCACAAGCACTATATGTCCAAGCACTATATGTCCATACTGTCACGAGGCCAATGGCTTTTGACAAAAAAGGAGAACTGGCCACCTCCCCCAGGACTGCTGCTTCGTTCCAAGCACATGTCCTGTCTAGAGCTATGCACATAGTCCCTGGGACTTGAAGCACTGTTTTGCATCCTCTAAGAAATTCTCTCCCCATCTTAAACAGTCACATCACAGTTCTCAGCAACGGAGTCCACCTAGGGCTGAAGGAGCTTGGAGAGAACTTGGCTTCCCTGGTACCTAGACTAACGCCAAAAGATTGGGATGATGATTGTCTCAGTTAGGGTTTATTGCTGTGAAAAGACATCATGACCAAGACAACTCTTATAAAGGAAAACATTTAATTGAGGCTGGCTTACAGGTTCAGAGGTTTAGTCCATTATCATCATGATGGGTTTCAGGACAGCATCCAAGTAGATGTGCTGGAGGAGCTGAGAGCTCTGCATCTTGACTGGCAGGCATCAGGAGACTGTCTCACTAGGCACAACTTGAGTGTATGTATGACCTCAAAGCCCACCTCCACAGGGACTTTCTTCCAGCAACAAGCCCACATCTCCTAATAGTGCTTCTCCCTACGGCCAAGCATGCAAACTCATAAATTCATGGGGGCATTCCTATTCAAACCACCACAATGGCAAAAATCTCTACCTGCACTCTAGACAGCCTTCACTAACTTCAGACTGTTTAAGAAAATGACATTTGGAACGGGTTCATATGGTACACTGCTTATGTAGTATACTGGAAACCCTGGAGACTGTGGCATGGATTTGTAATGCTAACACCTTGGATATAGAAGCAAGAAGATTAGAAGTTCAAAGTCATCCTTGGCTGCAGAGAAAGTTCAAGTCCAGTTAGTACTACATGAGACCCTCTCTGGAAAAGGACATTAGGAACATTATATATGTAATCACAGAATGCAGAAGTGTTCCAATAATGGGTTAGGTGCAAGTGTGCATTGGGGTGAGAGGTCTTCCCCATTGAGTTTTCAGAGAACTGGCTCATCTCTAAACAGACTGACCTCAACAGACACTGTTAGAAAGGCAAGGGTCTCTCTTCGAAAGAAAAGCAAAGGCCAGTGTGACTATTAGGAAATTTAACACATAATTGTAGATTAGATGACTGGGTTCAAGTTTTTGGTCACTTTTTAGAAAGCAGGACTCTGTATTCAGCATATTTTAACAATGCCAAAACAAATTTCAAAGCCAGATCTGAATGTGAAGAAAAAGAAGGGAGGTCAAAAGGAGAAGAAGAAGAAAAAGGAGACGAGAAGGAGGGGGGAAGGGGAGGGAGGAATGGGAGGGGAGGGGAGGGGGAAGATGTTGCAAAGGGAAGTGGTCAGGATAGCTGGTGTAAGAAAGAAGCTAGTAAAGGAGGATTAAACGGGTGATATGACATAATGATTGATGACATGCTGGCATGATATGGTTATATTTTCATGACCATATCAATATCAGTGTTGATAGAATCAATCTCATAATTAAAAGTAATATCTCCTTTGAAAGATAAAATGCTCAAAAACAAGACCTTTTTATGGTATATGAGTTTCTTTTGTATTTGCTGTGACCAAATACTTAACAAAGAGCAGCTTAAGGGGGAAGAGTCTCTTTCGGCTAACAGTTCAAAGGAACCCAGTCATCATGTTAAGAAAGGCATAGTAGCAGGAATGTGAAGCAATTGGTCTCATTACATCTTAAGTCAAGAGACAAAGAAAGACAAATGGTGCTCAACTTGCTTTCTCCTTTTCCTTCAGTCTCGTACTCCAGCCCGTGACATGGAGCTACCTTCACTCATGGTGAGTCTAAGCACTGCAATCAACTGAAGCCTGACATTGCCTTCACAGGCTTGCCCCGAGGTTTGTCCGCTACGTGATTCTAGAGCCTTGCAAGCTGACAATTCATATAAACTAACACACACACACACACACACACACACACACACACACACACACACACACACAGAGAGAGAGAGAGAGAGAGAGAGAGAGAGAGAGAGAGAGAGAGAAGGCACTGAAGGACAACTAGTCCACTAACATCATTCCCTATTCTTACACCCTTTCCACGGGGACAGTCACAAGCTTAGCTAGGTTTCTTTTATCTTACTGGGAAGAGAGCAATATGGAGCCTACCTGCTACACTGATTGCATTTTAAAAATTGTAAAACGCTAATTATCTTTTTTATTTATTTATTTGTGTACTTGCATGCATGTGTGTTAGTGTGTGTATATGTGTGTGTATGTGTGTGTGTGTGTCTCACAGTGCTGACACGGATGTCAGAGGACAACTTATAGGAGTTGGGGGTGACAAAGTTAAAAATTCATATTCTGTATATGTCTGTTATGGATGTGGTAATTAATGTAATTAAGAGGGCTCAGGATCTCTCCTTCCATCATGTGGGTCTCAAGGATTGAACTCAGGGCTTGAGGCTTGGCCCAAACATGTTTACCCACCAAGCTATCTTTCTGGCTCTATAGTGATTGGTTTTTTTTTTTTTAAGATTTATTTATTTATTATATAAGTACACTGTAGCTGTTTTCAGACACACCAGACGAGGGCATCAGATCTCATTCCAGATGGTTGTGAGCCACCATGTGGTTGCTGGGATTTGAACTCAGGACCTCTGGAAGAGCACTCAGTACGCTTAACCGCTGAGCCATCTCCCCAGCCCTATAGTGATTGCTTTTAAAGTTAACACATTTGTTTAAAATGACCATCTCAAATATTAAGTTATGGTATGGTCTAATCTTTTGTTAAAATTTAAAGCCACAGAGGCTGTAGTTCAGTGCTAATATGCTTGAATACTTATGTAAAACCCTGGGTTCCAATCCCAGCATGTACAAAACTTAAAATAAAAAATAAAAATGGAAATTAAAACAATCAAACAAAAAACAATAAAACTATGTTAGAGGTTTTTTTTTTCTTAAAAAAAAAGAAAAAAAAACCCTAAAGATCTTAACGACAGACACCTTTCCCAAAATTATTTGATTGTTTATGTGCTTGGCAACACATATAAATCTGCAAAGGAATTTTCACTAGAAACTTCCTAAAACTCCCATTTCCAGTGGCAATGCTGATGGCAAGTTCAAAAGCCGTGTCACCTCGGAGGTAAGCATGCAGCACGCCTATGGACATTTTGTAGTTCTCAGAAAATCCTAATGTTCCCTAAAGACAGAGCATAATCCAGAGTACTGAGAGTTGTTCAAGCACCGACTGTTCAACCATTCAACTTGACCATTGAAAAGATAGTCAGTCAAAAAGGATTCAAGATCAACCTGGATGACCTTCGAGGACTAGGAGGACTATGAGACTCAGTTGAGTTGGCGTATTTCTAGAAAAGGATATATTAGTTTCTGGTTAAGCTCTATAGAGATGGTGCCTGAAATCTAATGGTTTGACTTAAGGTTTTCTAATGCCAAACAACCATGATTGGTGCAGCAGAAATCATGATAGGTAAGACAGGAAAGCAGCCTAGACACTTTATCCTAGACTAGAGAACGAAAAATATGATAAATGTACACGATAGTTAGTCAATTGTAAAGAACAAAATAATGTCATTTCCAGGAAAATGAGTGAAATTAGAGACTAGCATGTTAAAAAATGGATCAGACTGTGAATGTCAATTATCACATGTTCTCTCTCTTTACTTCATCTCACCTATGGCATGATGCTCATCTGTTAGTCCATCCCTTAGGAAGATCACAGGTATAGTCAAACCACATGTTTGCCTACAAGTGATCTTTCCCCTTTCCTTGTCAATCAGACCCAGATAGACTAGGGTCCATGTTGTTGCCCACAGCAATATCTTTCAGATAGGGTTGACCTCAACTCAGGATGTGATCTTGGTTCCCTTAATGCTTTATGGTTCAGGACATTTAAACCAAGCTCTAAGTACCTGCAGGATCATACTTTCTGCAAAATATGTCTCAGCTCTCCCAAAGAGATCCAAGGAAAATGGTTCTTTATTGCTACCATTGGAAAGTACTGTATAAGGATGTGTTATCACTAGGACTGCTATAAAAATATTGCAACCACCAGGTAAACTACCCAACACACTGGGACTAGCAGAGCTGAAGGATAGAATTAACCATCCTTGGCACTTCACTGCATCATAGTTTCCTATTGTTAAATATGATGAATTCCCTTCAGGAATGTCCAATTATTTGACATTGAAACCCAATGTTCCTATCTACAATGTTCACACTTGAGAATGACACAATTAATTTACAAAAAATGCTATAAACCCTCATAATGCATTAAGGGAATTTACAATTTGGTCGTGGGCCACATTCATTACTGTCCTTGGCTGCATATGGCCTATGGGTGAGAGATGGAACACGCCTCAAAGTTACTTTGAGTTGGATCCATCACCATGTACAATAACAAAGAGCATCTTTTTTTTCCTTTTTTTTTTATTAACTTGAGTATTTCTTATTTACATTTCGATTGTTATTCCCTTTCCCAGTTTCCAGGTCAACATCCCCCTAATCTCTCCCCCTCCCCTTCTCTATGGGTGTTCCTCTCCCCACCCTCCCCCCATTACCGCCCTCCCTCCAACAATCACATTCACTGGGGGTTCAGTCTTAGCAGGACCAAGGGCTCCCCCTTCCACTAGTGCTCTTACTAGGATATTCATTGCTACCTATGAGGTTGGAGCCCAGGGTCAGTCCATGTACAGTCTTTGGGTAGTGGCTTAGTCCCTGGAAGCTCTGGTTGCTTGGCATTGTTGTTCATAAGGGGTCTCGAGCCCCTTCAAGCTCTTCCACTTCTTTCTCTGATTCCTTCAACAGGGGTCCTATTCTCAATTCAGTGGTTTGCTGCTGGCATTCGCCTCTGTATTTGCTGTATTCTGGCTGTGTCTCTCAGGAGAGATCTACATCCAGTTCCTGTCGGCGTGCACTTCTTTTCTTCATCCATCTTGTCTAATTGGGTGGCTGTATATGTAGGGGCCACATGTGGGGCAGGCTCTGAATGGGTGTTCCTTCTGTGTCTGTTTTAATCTTTGCCTCTCTATTCCCTGCCAAGGGTATTCTTGTTCCCCTTTTAAAGAAGGAGTGAAGCATTTACATTTTGATCATCCGTCTTGAGTTTCATGTGTTCTAGGCATCTAGGGTAATTCAAGCATTTGGGCTAATAGCCACTTATCAATGAGTGCATAGCATGTGTGTTTTTCTGTGATTGGGTTACCTCACTCAGGATGATATTTTCCAGTTCCCTCCATTTGCCTATGAATTTCATAAAGTCATTGTTTTTGATAGCTAAGTAATATTCCATTGTGTAGATGTACCACATTTTCTGTATCCATTCCTCTGTTGAAGGGCATCTGGGTTCTTTCCAGCTTCTGGCTATTATAAATAAGGCTGCGATGAACATAGTGGAGCATGTGTCTTTTTTATATGTTGGGGCATCTTTTGGGTATATGCCCAAGAGAGGTATAGCTGGATCCTCAGGCAGTTCAATGTCCAATTTTCTGAGGAGCCTCCAGACTGATTTCCAGAATGGTTGTACCAGTCTGCAACCCCACCAACAATGGAGGAGTGTTCCTCTTTCTCCACATCCTCGCCAGCATTTGCTGTCACCTGAGTTTTTGATCTTAGCCATTCTTAGTGGTGTGAGGTGAAATCTCAGGGTTGTTTTGATTTGCATTTCCCTTATGACTAAAGATGTTGAACATTTCTTTAGGTGTTTCTCAGCCATTCGGCATTCCTCAGCTGTGAATTCTTTGTTTAGCTCTGAACCCCATTTTTAATAGGGTTATTTGTCTCCCTGTGGTCTAACTTTTTGAGTTCTTTGTATATTTTGGATATAAGGCCTCTATCTGTTGTAGGATTGGTAAAGATATTTTCCCAATCTGTTGGTTGCTGTTTTGTCCTAACCACAGTGTCCTTTGCCTTACAGAAGCTTTGTAGTTTTATGAGATCCCATTTGTCGATTCTTGATCTTAGAGCATAAGCCATTGGTGTTAACAAAGAGCATCTTATCCAACATCACAGTCTTTAACTGATCGCATGAGGAAAGCACTCTCTAATCCATGAGGCAGAAAATGATACAAAGGATGGGCAATGGGATCTCCTAGACTCTTTGATTTCCTCTAGTCCTGGTCTAATAGCAGTCCCATAACCTAACTTTCACTTGTTTCCCTTATAGACTGATCCTGCACAGGGGACTCCATGATAGTTTCTAAAATAACATGCTTCCCACTTCTCTGGCCTTTTCTGGATCTTAGGGTATGGCAGGCACAGTGGACAGTGAGTGCTTTGGTTCAATTTAGCAATGTGAAAGATTGACAAGAAATTTAATAGTCTAAGGCAATTTACCTCATTCTGTTCCTGCAAGTATTTCTCTGCAGACATCCCAATGACTACCCAATAGGACTGCAGAGCTCCAAAGCCCTTTGATTGGACCAGTGATTTTCTAAGTGTCATCTCAATGGGAGTTTGGTAAATATACAACTGATGGGGCTCCATTCCTGTCCTGCAGAATCAGAAAATCTGGAGCTGGGTTCATCAAGCTCTCAGCAGTCCAAGTATGCCCAAGTTGAGGGAGGGTTGCCCTAGACGTCAGATGCTGCCATAATTGCTAACAGAGGTAGGGTTCGCTAAGGCCCTAGTTGGATTATTTTGTGCTGGAAGGGTCTTATTTCCCCTTGTAATTACTTTCACTGGTATGATCATTTAATCTCTCTTCCTAGGGATGAGAACCACCACAATGGATGCCAAGTCTATTTTCCTTCATTCACACATCCCCAGTGTCTAGCACAATGCTTGACACATAGTGTCCTATCAGTATTTGTGCAATGGGTGAAGCCCGGCCCTCATAGGCCACATAAATTTCTAGGTCTCTCTTCTAGTTAGCTTCAGCTAACAACTTGACACAGCCTAGTTTTAGCTGAGGGAGTCTTAGCTGAAGGCTTCTCTCTATGAGATTAACTCATGGTCATATCTCAAGGGGCCTTTTTCATGATTGCTGGTTGATATAGGCAGTCCCAGCTCATTGTTGGAAGTGTTGGAAGTGTTACCTCTGGGTTATATCAGAAACTGGTTGAGCATGAACAAGGGAAGCAAGCCAGTAAGCAGTGTTACTCCATGGACTTTGCTTCAGTTCTTGCTTCCAAGACCCTGCCTTGAGTTCTTGGTTGACTTCCCTCAAAGACTGACTGTGTCCTGAGATTGGAGATAAAATAAACCCATTCCTTCTGCAAGTTCCTTTTTGATTACAGTGTTTGTCATAGCAGCAAAAAGTAAAATAAAAAAGTGTTACATTTGCCCCCATAATATATCCAGAAAACTTCCTAAGACACTCATCTAGTGCCGCTACCCATGCTGACCTCAGTGTCCTGGTGTTCATCTGTCATGCCAGCACTTTGGAGTCTGACCTTGTATCACCTTGAGCAAAACTAGGGAAACTACATGGGCAGACCCTGTCTCTGCCTTCCCACCAAATGTCTTCAATTATACAATACAATATATTTTCCCTGAAGGAGAGTACAACTGATAAATTGACTTACAGATTTCCCTACCTTGAACTCAGTGATGAAGATCACTTCAAATTATTCCAGATATGATTGTCATCAGACTATTCCTGATGTGAGTGCCATCAGACTATTTCAGATATGAGTGCCATTAGACTATTGCTATGCAAAGAAACAGTGGGTTGACGTTCCCTGAAAGTTTTCTTTTATTGATTTCCCCCAAAGGCTTGATTGTAAAAACCACTGAGGACTCAAGAGCCAGGCTGAGAGGAAAGATGACAACCATCTAATGAGTCCCTGTCCTTCGTTAACCCCAGCCTATATCTTCTCAACTACTGCTCTTCTAAACACAACTTTGGATTCTTTTGGAGACAGTAGCTAGGAATTTGACACTGGGCAACATTTCTACAGAGCTTCTCTTTGATCCATATCAACCCTGGAAACAGAGGGGCTGGTGTCCCTTTGCTATGTGACCAAGAGAGAAAGACTATAATCTATAAAGTGTGGATGGTACTTTCCCAGAAACTCAGAACCTGGCAGGAATATGGTGGGAAGAGTGGGACAGAGGGTAGGCAGCTGAGGGTCACCTGAGTGTGCTACTTGCCACCTATGGAAAAGACCTAGTATTTGTATTTTCCCCATGGTTGTGTGCACACAACATTAGTACAGACTTAAACTCTCCCTTCAAGTCCCTCTTTTCTCCCCCTTCCTCCTCTTCTTCCCCTCCCCTCCTCTTTTCTCTCCTACCCTCATTTTTTTCTCCCTTACTTTTTTAAAAAAAGCAGTTGAATGTAGGCTAATCTGGGTTCACTATATTATTGAGAATGAATTTGAACTTCTGATTCTCTTGTTCTCCCACTCCCCTGTGTGCTTGGCTTATAGACACCACTACATTTAGTAAATGCTGTACTCAGGATTGAGCCAAGGGTTTAGTGCCAGGATAAAAAAGGTTTTTCACCCTTGTCTAGACGGCTGATTTCCTAGCACAACTCGGCAGTAAAGTTTTCATGTGAAGGTAATCTTCCTGTTGTCATTGGATTTGGGCAGAAGGCACAGGCTTTGCAGCCAGACTAAGTCCGTGCTAACTATGAACAGTGTATATAGACCAAAAAGATGGATCAAGATGACTGATGGGGTTATGGTCTCAGAGTCCCCGTAGCAGAGGTTCCTGCTGGCCATGTTCCAACATGTGCTCATTGCAGAAGGTAGAGTTCAGTGACCAGATCTCATAAATGGTGCCTCCTCCAAGCACCTAGTGGGCAAGGGACTGCACAACAGCCACTGACCTAGGGAAAGTTCTATGACAGAGTAGCTCCCTGTACCCTAGCCCATGACCTTAGAACAGTGTTCCCCTTTCCAGATCCTCAAAGATCTATTCCCAGTCTATCCTCACAACCACTCTGCACTGGAAAGGGCCACATTGACCCTCATTTAAGAGAAAAACAAAGAAGATGCCCTCAAGAGGTAGTGACAAGAGGATCAGATGTTCAATGTCAACTTCAGCTACATAGAATATATATGAGATCTTTGTCACCAAAAATGTAAGTAAATAAAATAGGAAGTCAGACTTCCCTTTGTGTTGGATCAAATCAAGACTGTCTGGGGTAGCTAAAACACAGAGGTCGAAAGGAGGCCGAACTGCCTTAGACTGGAAAGTACTTTTCTCCACATAATGTTCATCCATGGAACAACTGCAAAAGATCCACGTCACAGCCTCCCACTATCACATCGTACTCTGCTCAAGAACTTACCTCTAAACCTATCTATTGGAATTCTAGATGTCCTTGCATGGCCTTTTGAGGGCACCATTCTGACCATCCTTCCCCAGTCCTGTACTAGGGAGCCCAACCTCTTCTGCTGTTTGCTTATTGTGCTTCTGGAGATGAAACTTGTTTGTATATGATGGGCAAAAGCTTTCCTACATATCCAATGCTGTTTTCTTCTTTTTGTTATTATTTTATATCTCCCAGTATTTTGCCTGCATGCATATCTGTGTACCATGTGACTTGTGACTTCAGACGCCAGAAGAGGGCTTTGAATCTCCAGGAACTGGAGTTACAGATGATTGTAACCTGCCATGTGGAGGATAAGAATTGAACCCAGGTCCTTTGGAAGAATAGCCAGTGTAGCCTTACCTTCTGAACCGTCTCTCCATTCTCTCCGCTTTGTTTTTTAAAAGCACAATTCTTTTCTGCCTTCCTTGCTACCAGCACAACAGCCCACTCATCCTTTATGGTCCAGAGACAACGTTCAGCCGCACCTTCCTGCCTTTCCTCCTGCAACTGACTGCACAGCAGCCAGTGCTGTGTTCCACAGTGGGAGTAACTGGCAACACTCACACAACAGGAAAAACCCATCATGAATCCTTCCCACAGGAGCTCTGAGGTTAATTCCCTCTTCTGCTTGTTTATTGAAATCCTACCCTCCCACGGAGACCAGCATTATCTGTTCCCCCTCCATAGGGGCGCACAGCTGTCCAGAGCCCTGCAGGCCAGCTGAGAATGTATGTTCTCATTGCCATGTTTCCTGACCAGCTTTGCCTCCAGTGGGACTATAGGGGTCTCCTTGGGGTACAGGCTTCACTTTTACATTTTTTTCTTGCCCTCCCACGTGGAGACCAGGAAAGAATATGTCATAAATTATAGTTTTTGCCTCAAGTTCAATGTGGTTTTCAAGGCCCACACACCCAGAGAGAGATTGCTGCTATCCAATGACTGGCCATCCTGTGGGCACTTCCTCTCTCTAGTCTGTTTCTCAATATGACAGGGATTTCTTTTCTTTTCTTTTCTTTTTTTGCATGGATGTAGTTTTAAGACCCCCATAAAAGGAACTGGGAAACACTATGTAATGTGGGGCATATATGAGTCTACCACCCATGAGGCCTGATTTGCATATAGACTGATAACCTAACGAGCAGAGTAAAATAATACAGAATACTTATCTCTGACAAGTACCTCAAATATCATCTCCTGCCATTTACTGGGAATTTCCTTTAACCTAAGGATTGTGTTTCCTATTGGCTAGCCCCCATCAGGTAGCAGTGTCTTGAGCTCGGTAAATATGGCTGAATTTCTTTTTGCAAAAGCTTCCAGTTCTACAAGCCTAGGTTACGTTGATAAACCATGTCTCCCTTGTTCTTCACTTGGTGGTCGAGCCTGAATCCTTGCTGTTTGCACTGTGTTTATGTCTCTGTACCCTATAGGCGAGAGGAAGGTAGAGTCAAGAGTCTGCCTAGATCAGGTCCATTCTGCTCACTGTCAAATGGGCATGCTGGAACACTTATTCATAACACAGGCTTTGGAGTCCTTTCCTGGATAGTAAATGGCAAGTCAAAAATACCTTCTCAGTTGGACGTTGGTGGTACATACTTGCCACCCCAGCACATGGGAAGACACAGGAGGATCAGCTGCACCAAAGTTTGCCTTGGCTGCCTGGCAACTTCATGACTAGCCTGGACTGGCAATATGTTTTAAACAGAAAAATTTCTAAAACATGGATTCTCTCTTCGATTTTTTCCTTTCTTTAGTGTGCTCAAAATCCAATGGGAGAAACCTCTTTTTAACAACAGCCTACTTATGGACTGGCTCAGGGTACCTGTTAGGAAAATATGACCTGAGTCTGAGTTCAAATTCTCAACACCTATGTTAAAAACTGGGCAAAGAAGTCCATTCCAGTAACCCAGCAAGGGTTTGGTGGGGCAGAGTTATCCTAGGGGCAGAAACAACATGGAGCTCCAACTTCAGTGACAGACCTTATCCCAAAGTACAAGGGGAAAAGCAGTCAAAGATATGATCCACGAAACTTCTGGTTTTCTGCATGCATCTCTCTCTCTCTCTCTCTCTCTCTCTCTCTCTCTCTCTCTCTCTCTCTCTCTCTCTCTCTCTCTCTCTCTCTCCACAGTGCCTGTTGGTTTCTATTCCTTTCCCAATCTCTGACTCCGGTGGTAACTTTAAAGAAGCTGGAATGTTAAGAACCCTAGATTATGCCCATTGGACCATACTTAACTGAAGGTGATTTTACCTGTGCCAAGAGTGAGTCCCAGCTGATAAAGTAGGTATGGATTTTCCCTACAGAAATTGTAGTAGTTTTTTCTCATCAGTTTGTGTCATTGTTCAGCTAGTTGAACCTTCCCAGAACTGCAGATGCCAGGGTACCTCCCAGGACCCTTTAACATGGTCATTGGAGGCTGTTCTGGAGGATCGTTTAAGATTGGTTCTTTAAGAGCAGGCTTACTGATGTCACATAGGCACCATACAAGATCGCTGGATCTCTTTCAGGATTAAAGTCCATGGAGCAAACAAACACTGTGTGAGGCTTGAAATTTGTTTCCAGGTGGCCTTGGACTTCCTTTACTCAGGTCAGTCAAGTTACCCAGTACCACCCATAGCCTTTCCCCTGACCCTCCCTCAAGGCCCTAGGATACCTTAACAGGTGGCCAACTTGACAAACTTCATTTTTTCCTACTGATTCAGATATCATGGAATAAGGTAAGAGATCACAGAAGGATCAGCAGAATTTGAAAAGAACAAGCTCTGATGGGAGACCCGGCTTTGTTTCCAGTCTGCTTCTTGACATTATTTGCATGTCACCCTTAAACAAATTTCCTAGCTTCTTCTAGACCTTTTACTTTTCTGCATGGTTGTAATCTTCAGGACTGTGTTTAGTAATCAATGTGGCCTGGTCCTAATGCCAATCACATTGTTCTTCCCACTTGTGGTGATTTGAATAAGAATGGTTCTCATAGGCTCATAGATTTGCATATCTGTTACCAGGAAGTGGCACTATTTGAAAAGATCAGGAGGTATGACCTTGTTGGATCAGGTGTAGACTTGCTGGAGGAAGTGTGTCACTAGGGATGAGCTTTGAAGTCTCAGAAGCCCCAGCCAGGTCCAATTCTTTCTCACAGCTGTTTGTGGATCACGACGTAGAACTCTCAGCTACTTTTCCAGCACCATGTCTGCCTGAGTATTGCTATTCTCCCACCATGACAAAAACGGACTAAACCTCTAAAACTGTAAGCCAGTCCCAATGAAAACTCTTTCTTTTATAAGAGTTACCGTGGTCATGGTTATCTTTCCCCAGCACTAAAATACTAAGATACCACCTTATTTCTGGCAGAACATTACAGGTAACTAAATAGCAAAAAGTTTTTTTCTCATCACATTGTGTCTAAATGACTGTTAATTGCTGCTGCCAATGTTGGTGGCAAATGATCAGACAGAAAGAAGAGTTTAAGAAATCATTCCATTTGGAAGGAGAGTTTAGAGCAGGGCCATGAAAGGCCTTTAAAGACACATTTCATCGAAACAGAGTTGAGATCTACATACATGTTTAGAAAAGCCTACCAATGACTGGTATTGTGGCCAATCCCATACCCAAATGCACTGTACAGTGAATGCCCATGAAGACAGGCTAATGGTCCACTTTTGGTTATATGTGGTGAGTTTAAAAAAAACAATCCCAGGCAGTGGTAAATCTAAGAAATGCTATTTAGGCTCTGGAATGCATTTTATATGTAATTTTTTCTTGGCAGGAGACTTACCTTTCTAATTATGTTCCCTTTAGGCTATTATTAAAATCAGTCTGCATTTCCTAAGCATATGCCACTGACAGCAAGAGGAAGGCAGTCCACAGGCGACAGAGTAAGTAAGGTCTACCTGGGGTTAAGTGCTAGAAAGTACATGATCAATCAATCATAGAGTGTATGTGTGGGACTACGTGCACACACAAATGTTCTAGCATCTTCACACAAGAAACAAGAATTAAGAACAATAGGACAAAGTTCTTGCAAAAAGCTTTTCCAGAGATCTGAGTACAAGATCAATCATGTAATCTTTCTGGAGTCACCATGTACATGGCCCCTCTGAGGTTGTCCACTATCAGCCTTTATCTGCTGGGGTTGATGCAGGAGATTGATGGGATTGATGATTATTCTTTCTACTGCTCTTCCGCATTTTTCCTAATCTTCTGTTAATTTGTTAAGAAATTCAAAATATAGGGCCAGGTGTATAGTTTAGTTGCACAACACTTTCTTATCATGTGCAAAATCCTGGACTCCCTCCACATCACTAGAACAAGGGGATACAGCGGAGGGTGGATGAGGAAGACAAGTGGTCTCAGCTATTTGGGAGGGTGAACCGGGAGGATCACTTGACCCAAGGAGCCAAGGGCATCCTGAGCAAAAACAGCAAGATGCCATCTTAAGAAAAAGAAATGTCAAAAGTACACTGCACTGTATATTTTAATTCCACACATGGACATTCGTGCTGAAAAATAAGTTTCTGTAGGCTTTACTAACAAATGCTGAACTCAGAGGTCTCTTCAAACACTGACCATAAACATTCAATTTTACACAAAATCTGAATTTGTGTATAATAATAATTCCCTATCCATAGAAAAGGTAACTTCATGTAATCACCAGAATCCATTTACATATTTTCCTAACACTCTTAACTCCATCTTGTGTGGTGCCTGATAATGCTGAAAGCATCAGGAGCTTGAGAGAGCATCAGAGAAAGAGTACTTTGTACAAAGAAATACAAGTACGTTTCAGGTCAAAAGAGGTCCTTTGACCCATTCCTAAACATCGCTAGTAGTACTGTATTCTTCCCAATAGCCTTCGTGAGTGTTGTCTCAAATAGTAATAATAAGACTGAATCTTAAAACAAATGCGGTACACTTGAGTTGTACCCCCATAATTACAGATAGTCCATCTTTCTATTCAATATTGACTTCTTGAAAAGCTGCACTGAGATGATTGTGGGCCGTGTGCACTAAATATCAAAGTATGGCACCAGTGAAAAGTCATGCCCTCAGGGTAGGTGTCCTCAGATCCATTATCATTAGTCTTCCACTATCAATATATTTTAGCTAACTTAACTGGAGAATAAAATGTGACATTCTGATGTTCTTGCCCCAACATATGCACCATCCTTCAGTCTATTGGGTACTGGAGATGGAATCTAGGGTTGTCTTAAATATGCTAGCCAAGCATTCTACCAACTAGATACTTCTTCAGCTCTTTTCAACTAGTATTTCAAATATACAGAAGGTTTAGTTAGGAGTTAAAAAGTATAGGAAATTAACAAGGTTATTGTAGAATATAGTTACATTGTTCCCAGTAAGTTCTGGATCGGATATCTGAGTGTTTTTCTGTTGTTTCCAGATATAACTTTATATTTGCCAATGAAATCTATCTGTGTGTCTCAGAGAAAGCCATTCCTCTAGAACAGGGTTTTCAACTTCCTAATACTGTGACCCTTTAATGCAGCTCCTCATGTTGTGGTGACCCTCAGCTATAAAATAATTTTTGTTGCCTCTTTATAACTGTAACTTTGCTACTGTTATGAATTGTAATGTAAATATCTGATATGGAGGGTATCTGATATGCAACCCCATGAAAGGGTCATTTGATGCCCAAAGTGACTGTGACCCACGGGTTGAGAACGGCTGCCCTACTAGATACTGTCATTAAGTTACTAAACTCTTTCACTATGTAAATAAACATATTCTTTCAACACAAAACGGGAAGTCCAACTACATATGGCACCATCTACTTATTTTATTGTTGGATCTATTATCACAAGTGACAGTTTATATTTCATGTAACTCATATTTAAAAACTAGTTTAAGATTTTTAAGTAGTCTAATTCAGGCTTAAAGGTGCAAATCAGTTCTTCGCACTTCTTTGATTTTACGGAAATAGGAGGTGCTCACTCTTTTACAAATATACAAGTTGAATTATGGAACTTTTTTCTTTTTTGCCTTGTATTCCCCTTTTCTGGCAAGCTCTTCTGTAATGTTTGTCTTAGAGTCGAGTATGCGAAGTGTTTGAAAGAAAAGTACTTTATAAATAACTTGGTAAAGCTCAGAACCTTCACACACTGCTAACTTCGGGGAAGTCAGTCCTGTTCATAAGGCTTTTATTCTGCCTCCCGCTCTAAACTCGAAAGGTTTTCAAATATTCAACTTGCCTTTATTCTCTTTTGGGGAGGGGTGGTGGGGTGGGGAGGGTAAGCCTGCCAGCTGGCGAGAAGCCAAAGTTGTCCGGTCAGACCTGAATGGAAAAAATCTATGATTTGTTTATTTCATAGTTCAAGTTCAAAAGTAAAAGACAATTTAAATAATAAAAGGGCCACAGAGGAAAAAAATGTAAAGAAAGAAAACAAATCAGTGAGCGTCCAGAGAAACCTTCAAGAATATTTAATTCGGAAAATGTTATTAGGTTGGAGGACTTGACTGAAAGAAAACAGCTGGGCAGAGTTCAAGGTTTTAAATTAAAAACAATCTAACAAGGTCTACAGGGACAACTCTTTGAGCCATATTTTGGAGACCAGATTCATTTCTACCAAGTAAAAGTAATAGCAGTCTAAGCTAAAAAGGAAATTCCTCACAACTGAGGTACTTCTAACTATCAGCACATTTTTCCAAGTTTTCACAAGGCAGCCCAGCTATTTACAATCTCGTTTTCCTCTTATATAAATGGAGTTATATTTTCTGTGATTTGCTTTAAGAAAAAAAAAAACCACTTATACACAACCAGCCGGAATATGCCTAGTTTATTAACATCGTGCTTTAATAAATAACTGGCTACTTCTAATAAAATTAAGCCTCTGTTTACAACACCCCCCAATATTTTTAGTTTGACCATTCTTCAGAATTTGGTGTAAAAAGTTGAATGAAATGTAGACCCTGAGCTATCAAGTAATTCTGTTTCAATATAAAAATAGAGTTTTCCTCTTACAGCTGAAGATTGAACCACCTCTGTGTGGGCTTTCAGTTCAGTAGAATTCTGTGATCTAAATGACTTTTAGAGCAGGAAGAGACTTGCATGGTTGTTGTCTTTCTGAAGACCTGAGAACTCATTTTGAAATGGTCTATGTTCTCCAGATTCTCTGACCAGTTATTTGTATACAAGGAAGGGGCTTCCAAGGGGGCAAGGCAATGGATAGTCTTTGGCCTGGGACAACAGTTAGAGCCTTCACCACCCCATCCATGTGGCTAAGAGTCACTGAGAAGATGTGCTCTATTCTCACCCCTCCCACAGATAAGACACCGTATCTCAACACTCAGCTCTCCTCCCTATGAGCGCCGTGGCTGGGATGGGTCGCAAATGGATGGAGACCACTCTAAGTCCTTCATTTGACTGATCAAAAAGAGTAGGCAAAAAAAAAAAAATCAAAGTACATAGCCATACACTATTTTAAAAACTGGAATCTAAAACAAACATACCCCCCGCCAAAAAAAAATAATAAAACCAATGCAAGTATGTACACACAAACAAAATCGGCCGGAAAGGAGGTTGACCACTAGTCACTAAGCCCAGGTTATACCCCACCCAGTTCTGGCTAGCTGCCAGACAGCTCCCTTTTACAGCATTCTTCCCACAGTGGTCAGTGGGTCAGAAAGCTGCATCAGTCTAACACCGGGAAGAAATGAGATCTCTGGTCACTTGCTACTGCCATTGGGATTAAAACAGAGTGTCAGCACTAATTGGTACACTGTGACTTCCTAACTTGTCTGGTGTTCAATAAACACCTCAAGCCAAAGGGTGTCTATGAACTAAGTGGGACATCCTGAAAGTCGTTCTTTCAAGGGACACTACATCAAGAATCTTTTCTGGATGAGGTCCATTTTTAAGTTTGGGTGGGTTCAAGAAATCGAGTTATGTATCATTCAACTCATTAAAAATGGGTGATTTGCAGTCTTTTCCAACCTTCGACTATGAATGAAGTCCCATTCTGTTCTTGTCCTGGTGTTTGAATACAGTCTGGCAATTGGCTCAGAACCCTGCTTGTGCCTTCACATTCTGTCCTAACTTAGTACAAATGAAAGAAAGAAAGAAAGAAAGAAAGAAAGAAAGAAAGAAAGAAAGAAAGAAAGAAAGAAAGAAAGAAAGAAAGAAAGAAAGAGAGAGAGAGAGAGAGAGAGAAAGGAAGAAAGAAAGAAAGAAAGAAAGAAAGAAAGAAAGAAAGAAAGAAAGAAAGAAAGAAAACCCAAAGTCAACTCCACTTCTCTCCCGATAAGGCAGCTAAAACAACAGGGATAATGGAAAATTTTTAGCTTGTTTGGGCTTTTTCTTTTAATAAGATAACATGATAAATAATCCTGCTTCTGTACAGCTATTTAATATTTCAGAAATACGTACATGTTACATGCCAAGAAACGACCCTGGTTTTCTTGTGAGAAACAAGGTGAGACCATAATTGGAAAAGGAAAACCCCACAAATAAAATGAGAAAAACCAACAAAGAAAACAAGATCACCAATACACAACTAACTACAGTTCTGTAACTACACCTCTAGCCGCGCATAACACGAGTCTCAAAGGAGGGGAGTGCGGAGGGACACACTTAAAGGCAGGAGGCCCCTGTCCCCTCAAACTGAATGAGAAAAACAAAGTCAACAAGTCAACATTGCTTAAACCAGTGGCCACACAGTAAAAACTGTACATTGTTGTCCATTCATTTAAAAGCAAAGTCACTAGGATGGTTAAAAAAAAAAAAAGTGAGAACTGGTGCCTTTGAACTTTCTGATGATGAACACTTTTACTCAGAGTTTGACAATTATCTCCACTCTCCCTGCACAGCGAGGAACAGGATGCAGAGGGCAGCGAGGAGATAGGGCTTTGCCTCTGCAGGGGCACCACCGGCACTGTCAGCTTTCTCGTTGGCACTCTTCCCAGAATGGTCAGTGGCGTTGTACTCAAACTCTGAAGGGCACTGCTGATATTCACATCCGCTTCCGCTTCCCTCTCCACTACTCTCATCGCCTACATTGAAAAGAAGAGAACAGGGAGTCCATTGCACACATTCTAATCAAGTCAGAGAAGAACAAACCCTGTATTTGAAAGACACCAAGCCTTACTGATATCAAAGAAGTCCACGTCATTTCCGTTGTAAGCATTCTTCATTTTACTGGTCATAACCCGAAGGGCCATGATTTGACGAAGGATCAGAATGTCCGGCTTGCTGGTGTCAACCTGCACTTCTGGGTTGTTGCCCTGGTTGGCTAATCCGTTTCCTGTCACTGCAAACAGGTACCTGAAAGGAAGAAATGGTCCTGTTGAGATGATCACTGAGTAGAGGAGACCGAAGATTTGTTTAGGATCTCCACTGAGCACGGTAGAATAGAATTTCTTCCATTTATAATCAACTGTAATTACTCCTTATCCTAGGAATGTGTACTTTCTGTGATCTGAATGAGACCCTTTTGGTTTTTTTTTTTTTTAATTAACTTGAATATTTCTTATATACATTTCGAGTGTTATTCCCTTTCCCGGTTTCCGGGCAAACATCCCCCTCCCCCCTCCCCTTCCTTATGGGTGTTCCCCTCCCCACCCTCCCCCCATTGCCGCCCTCCTCCCAACAGTCTAGTTCACTGGGGGTTCAGAGACCCTTTTGAAAGTAATCCTTTTTTCGGTCACTGTCAAACCAAAACTACCTCTTGATGGGTGCTTATCTCAGTCAAAGAGTGTGCCAGGGTGGGACACATAGAATCATCAAGAAAGAGAATATGGCCTTTTTGGGGAGTGGTGCTTTATAAAAGCTAGGCCCCTCAGCCAAGGGCCACGGGTACTAAATGTTTTTTAGTAGGCTGTAATACTGGAATATAACTACTGTCAAAGCTACTTCTTTATAAGTATCTGGATGTCTTTTTGAACACCTAAATGGGTATGCCTAGAGTCATCCAGAAACCTTGTGTCATCACTACCTACTAAAAGCTGCTTCCCTTGGGTAACAGCTGTGAGAGCCATGCTGGAAAGCAAGCCAGGTACCCCGGATGAGAGAAGATGCTACTTCCCTGAGGGAGGCTGACCTGCTTTTGCTCTTCCCGTTCCAACAGTCATCCTCATTCTCATTTCCTGCTGCCATCCTCTCATCATTGCAAACGGTGCTTGGGAGAGAGGACCAGAACTTCTTAGCTTGCTTCAGTTTCTCCTTGACATCAGTAACCTAAGGGGGAAAAAAAGAAAAAGGATGGGCCATCCATGTATGAATACAAAACTACCATGTATGATTCCAGCAGGAAGGAGGTTAAGGAGGAAGGTTTCAAGGTTGAGGTTAGTGGTGGCTGATCTATACTGAGTTCCAAATCAGCCTGGGGCACAAAGGAAAACCTCATTCCATTCTTGTCAGAGGTATAGCCACTGACAAGCTGCCTATGATTCTGTAAATAACCCCTTACCCTTGCTTCTTTAATGAACCCTATTAAACTCATTGGGACACACACATGTGACATACAAGTAGAAAGGGGACTAATTTGGAAAAGGACAAAAAGGTTAATAGGGTTTTCAACAAATGGTGCTGGTTCAACTGGCGGTCAGCAGGTAGAAGAATGCAAATTGATCCATTCTTAGTGCCCTGTAAAAAGCTCAAGTCCTAGTGGATCAAGGACCTTCACATCAAACCAGATACACTGAAACTAATAGAAGAAAAAGTGGGGAAGAGCCTCAAACACATGGGCACTGGAGAAAATTTCCTGAACAGAACACCAACGTCTTGTGCTCTAAGATCAAGAATCAACAAATGGGACCTGATAAAACTGCAAAGTTTCTGTAAGGCAAAGGACACTGTCATTCGGACAAAACAGCAACCAACAGATTGGGAAAAGATCTTTACCAATCCTACATCTGATAGAGGGCTAATATCCAAAATATACAAAGAACTCAAGAAGTTAGACTGCAGAGAGACAAAAAACCCTATTAAATTGGGTACCGAGCTAAGCAAAGAATTCTCAACTGAGGAATATCAAATGATGGCTGAGAACCATCTAAAAAATGAAATGTAAACATCCTTAGTCATCATGGAAACGCAAATCAAAACAACCCTGTGTTTCTCCTCACACCAGTCAAAATGGCTAAGATCAAAAACTCAGGTGATAACAGATGCTGACGAGGATGTGGAGAAAGAGGAACACTCCCCCATTGTTGGTGGGATTGCAGACTGGTACAACCACTCTGGAAATCAGTCTGGAGGTTCCTCAGAAAACTGGACATTTACTACCTGAGGACCATAACTCTCCCCAGCCATATACCCAAAAGATGCTCCAACATACAACAAAGACACATGATCCGCTATGTTCATAGCAGCCTTATTTATAATAGCCAGAAGCTGGAAAGAACCCAGATGCCCTTCAACAGAGGAATGGATACAGAAAATGTGGTACATCTCCACAATGGAATATTACTTAGCTATTAAAAACAATGACTGCATGAAATTCATAGGCAAATGGATGGAACTGGAAAATATCATCCTGAGTGAGGTAACCCAATCACAGAAAAACACATGTGGTGTGCACTCACTGATAAGTGTATATTAGCCCAAAAGCTCAGATTACCCAAGTTACAATCCACAAACCACACGAAGCTAAAGAAAGATGACCAAAGTGTGGATGCTTCAGTCCATCTTAGAAGGGGAAACAGAAATATTCACAGGAGGAGATATGGAGACAAAGTTTGGAGCAGAGACTAAAGGAAAGGCCATTCAATTCAAACCCTGCCCTACCTGGGGATCCAGCCCATATACATACAGTCACCAAACCCAGACATTATTGCTGATACCAAAAAGTACATGCTGACAGGAGTCTGATAGAGCTGTCTCCTGAGAGGCTCTGCCAGAGCATGACGAATACAGAGGCAGATTCTCACAGCCAATCATTGAACTGAGAACATTGAACTGGAGGAGTTAGAGAAAGAATTGAAGGAGCTGAAGGGGCTGGCAACAATATCAACTAACTAGTCTCCCCTCTCCCCAGAGCTCCTAGGGACTAAACCACCAACCAATGAGTACACATGGAGGGACCTATGACTCAAGCCACATATGTAGCAGAGGATGGCTTTATCTGGCATCAATAGGAGGAGAAGCCCTTGGTCCTGTGAAGGCTTGTTTCCACAGTGTAGGAGAAAGCCAGTGGGAGTGGATGGGTAGTGGGAGCATCTTCATCAAAGCAAAGGGAGGAGGGGGATTGGAGAAGAGGGGAAAGGGATAACATTGGAAATATAAATATCCAATAAAAAGGGTAATAGGAATATATATGATCAAAACATATTATATACATATTTAATTCAAACAACGGGAGAATCTGGGTTTATTCCTAGTACCCACTTGATAGCTCACGAGGGTTTGTAACTTCAGTTTCAGAGGATCTGATGCCCTTTCACTTACCAGGTACACAGGCCATACACACATACATGCAAGCCAAACACCCATATATATGAAATGATAATTAAAACCAGAAGCAGGCAAATAATGTTGCTAACACAAAGCCATCACAACCAACCAAGCCAAATTCCAACTATTTAATAGATATACCTTTTGATCATTTCTAATGTGGATTATATACATCTCACAGTTTCAATACCAGCTGAAGAAAACATACAGGTCTTACCCTCAGAAAGAAATCATCTCTCTCAGGAATTAATAGCTCAAATGCAAACTCTAAAGGAGCTGTCTGGATCCGCTGTCTACCTCCTCATGTACCTGCCATCTGAGTCCTGTACTCTGCAAACACAGTCTTTCGCTCTAAGGTTTTATCCACATCACACAGGAAAACTTAACTGGCATTATGCGTCCTCCTTTCACATCAGTACCCTGTCAGGCTTCCTTCCTGCTCTATGGTCCCAGGTTGCCACAGAATGCTGCCATATATGTAATCTTGTTCATTTGTGGTGTGTCGCTTCGCTGATACCCACAAGTCACTTTTAGACTTTGGAGGAACCTAGCATTTTCTAGCAAGTACTGGATTCCTTAAAGAAAACAAGCTGTTCTTTGTTTTCCTGCCATCTGTGCATCTGGGGACTGTGAGTTGGTATTTTTACCTGATACTTGCACAAAAGTATCTAATTATCCTCCTCGCATACTATTATCTCCTTTCACCTTACCTTGTGGCTTTCTGCCCTCAAACCACTTTAACTTTAAAATCCAGTACACTAAAATGCATCGCTGAAAGTTTTGAAAACACAGTGAAGATGGACTGAATCAAGATTGCTTTTCTGTAGGAGTACATTTACTTTGAAAAGGTGATTGGGAAGGAGTAGCCAATGGTAAAGATATCTTTTCTACCCAGAGGTACGTACTTGTTCATTGATTTACTCCGTACAAGGTGGGTGATGATCATGTCTGGATGTTTTGGGTGTGGCACACATAATGTTAGGATGTCTTAAATTGACATTATTAATTTTATTGACCAAAAATAAATCCATGCATGACCATAACACGTTAATGTTCTATGAAATCAATTCAGGATTTAGTCCTAGGCTATTTTGGTACCTATTGGACAGCTTAGACTGGTGACCCTCTCCCTTTGTTGAGGTCTTTTGAGATTAAGGCCTGTCTTACTGCTCTGAGCTTCCCCTTCGGCATAACCTACTGGCAGGCAGGTATACGGCAGATGCTCAGTAAACACTCAGTGACATTAAAGGGAAGTCAGGAGATGAAAGGCGTTACACCCCATTTCCTAGACGATACAGGAACATTCTGAGACAGAAAACGAGGCACATTTACTGCCACCCACATATAACTACATTAAAAAGGCAGAATGTGAAAGGCTCACACTTGTATGCTTTCCAATGAAAAGTTCATTTTTAAGCAAACGTTTGCAGTTCCTTGCCATTAAACACACCCATCCCTCTTAAAGTGCTCACCAGTCGGTCCAAACTAGTGCCAGCTGCTGTAGTTGGGCGTTGCTCTGGATGATAAGGTCTGAATCGAGCACTGAAGGCACTTTCAGAGATGGAACGAGAAATTCGTCCAGCCGGGAGAGGCTTTGGAGGTCCACAGCCCTGGAAAACCTGCATTGGAATAAGTTTATATTAGGGACGATACAGGACAGGACAGAGGGTATCTCTAGCCATCCTGCCCAGCATCCTGCCTTCGGTACCTTCTGAGACACCTGAACACTATTATCCTGCATGTTCATGATAGCATCAGAAATCTTCACATCGATGGGATCCATAACGGACTCGATGTTGAAAGGACCCTCCAGCCTCTCTGCCACCATCAGCATGGCATCTAACAAGGTTTGGAGAAAAACACAAGAGAGTAAATCATTAGTTCAGGTGTGAGCATCAGTTTTGATTAATTGACAGTCTTTTCTTTCTGGAGAGAGAAAGAAAACAGACTTTCCTCCCCCCCCCCAATTTATTCATATTTTCTAGTCATTTCCACGCGTTCACACTGCATCTCTACATTATGTATCCGTAGTATGCTAAAGTGTGAAGTTTCTGTTCTGCGGCAATTCAATCAGGACTCGTCTATCACTGGCAGTGTTCAAGCCAGCATTCCAGCTGCCAGCCGTGAGGCTGAGGGCAGAGTCCCATGCCTGTTCTCCCAGACACTTCCCTGGGATCTTTTCCTTTCAGGTTCCATTTACGAGACTTGAAAACATAAATCAGTTACAATCCTGGTGCAACAATTCTTTTCGTTTCGTTTCGTTTGGTGAGACATTGCAGATCCCTGAGTGCACAGTTGGATAACAGAATGAAAGTGTTCTGGGAATTCTAATGACTTCACATAATGAAACTTAGAGGCATGCCATTTGGGGGATAAGATAAGCTCATTTTCCAATGTGAGGGCCTCGATTAGTTTAGTAGTAACACAAATGCTTTTTTTGTAGTCCACTGAAACCATGAGCCAACATGCCCTGCACAAACTTTGTCCATTTGTGGTCGTGTCACTGATACCTGAAAGTCACTGTTAGACTTTGGAGGAACCTGGCATTCATTTTCCAACAAGCACTGGATTCCTTAAAGAAAATAAGCTGTTCTTTGTTTTCCTCCCATCTGTGCACTTGGCGATTATGAGTTGGTATTTTTACCTGATATTTGCACAGAAGTAGAAGAACTCTTAGAAATGAAATCCCTCTCCACACCCAAGGAGGAAAAGGATGCATAGTTATTAAACATAAATTTAAAAAGTTTTATTATCATTTCTTTTTTTTAAAGATTTATTTATTATATATGAGTACACTGTAGCTGTCCTCAGACACACTAGAAGAGGGCATTGGATTTCATTACAGATGGCTGCAAGCCACCATGTGGTTGCCGGGAATCGAACTCAGGACCTCTGGAAGAGCAGTCCAGCTGAGCCATTCTCCATCCCCTTTTTACTATCATTTATTAATTTGTCTGTGTGTGAATGTATGCAAATGAAGAGTGTGCACCAGTGGAGCCACAGTGGTCTGATCCTCTGGAGCTGGAGACAGAGGTGATTGTGGGGCACCTGATGTAGGTGATGGGAACCAATGGAACCTCTAGAAGAGCAATTAAGCGCTCTTAACAGCTGAGCCCAACAGTTAACTTAAATGGGGTTTTCTCTTTTACATTCCAGTTCTAATGAATGACAAGCAAATGATCCCCATTGTCTACTCCTCTGGGTACTTCCATGGCAAGAACCAGAAAGGAATATTCCTTTCTAGAAGGCTTGGTGTCCCCCTCAGCTGCTACCCCAGCTGAGCCTCTACCTAAATTTTCTAGTGTGTGTGTGGGGGGTGGGGGGAGATTTTAACTATCAAAATGTAAACAAAATCGAAGTTGGTCATCGACATTTTATCTTCAATTTACAACAAATGCTACACAACATTTTAAAGTGTGAGGTCATTTCTCTAAACTACAATTCCGAAGTCACCAACAATGAACAGATTTCTGTGAAGCGCGGTATTTTAAAGTAGCAGCAAATGAAGTTTCAGACTGCATTGTGGTAAGCACCAATAAAGTGATGCCTCTAACCTTTAAGGAAAGGCTGACAGCATGAATATGCCATTGTACTAGAGGAGAGAGAAAAAAATGCTTTTGATGTGCTAGCGAAAAGGCGACTTTTGCAAACAAGTGGAGCACAATGTAAATGTGTTCATCACTGTCAAAGTGTCAGGACCGCCACATACAGAAAGCACATTCCTTCGCAAGCCAAGATACATTGCTGGCTTCAAATAAAAATATTATGAATAGATAATAAACATCTAAAATCAGAGGTTTAAATAGGGGGTGCATTTTGTATCTACTTATTCCCCTAGTGGTGAGGAAAGGCCAGATTGATTGCTAATGTGTTTGTGAAAGACTGAAAGGAAACATAAACCCTAATTCTTCTGGCTGTTTGGCGTCTTTGTAAACTTAGAGCTGCTGGCCATACACAAGGACCTGGGAATGGAAAGGGAAACCAGGCCTTTGTTGGGGCCGGTGCCATGGCGTTGCGTGTTGCCCAGCTGAAGAATGCAAGTGAGGATGCATTCTGCCGGTAGCTCACAGCCCAGAGCCAAAGCTGCCTCTAACCCTGCAGGAAGTTATGATTGGCCATCTATTGGCCAATAGCTGCCACCAATACCCCGCCCCTAAAAATTACCAAGAGGAATCTAAAGATGGCTGGTCTGGTGTTTTATTTTCCTTCTGGTTGATAAGAGGCCACAATTTTCATATGCATTTGATACCATACTTGCTACTGCCATCTGCCAGAACCTGGCTAGTGTCCTTGTCAGCAATTCCAATACCAAATTCCCATTGGCAGCAAACAATATATGACATTAATAGGGTTGGCTCCAAGTGAAATGAGTGTTAACAGAGGCACAGTATGTGACAGACAAGTCAAACCTAAGAATAATTTATGGTTCTCTGAAAACAAACTTTTTTTGGTGGTAGTCAAAGGGCCAGCATTTGGTTTGCTTTGCAAATCGAAGGCTTTGTATCAGCCTGTTATAAAGGTGAACTTTCAAAGGTGTTTCCTGTATTTGGACCCATCCTATTAAGACTAGCAAGACTTAGCACTTAGAACTTGTGGTGATAGGCAGATGTAGTTGTGGGTACAGGGAGAGCCCAGCAGCAGGGCTGACTTGGAAAAATTCCTGCTCAGTTTCAGAAAAAGTCAAGTCTGGTCCAACCACAAGACCAGCTCAAGGCACTAGCCTGAACGCCCCCTCCCAACTCACCCAGAAGAGCATCCCTTTCTGGGGAATCAGCAGGAGTGGGAGGGGACAAGTGAGGGTAATTGGAATGAGTATGATCAAATACATTATAAGCATGTATGAAAATGTCATATGAAACCCATTATTATGTATAATTAATGTATGCTCATAAAAAATGTTGAAAAAGAAGTATCCCCTTCTCACTAGGGAAAGTAATTCTTTTGTCCTTTTGTCTCCAATAAATAATGAGAGACCCATATCTTTAGCTTCCCAACCTGACTGGAAGAGCTGAATACAGATTCCCAACTTAACCATAAAATTTGATTTTAAAAGAGATAAAACAAATCCTTGACTGTGCAATCATTTAAACAGCAAAGAAAATAGAGAGAGAGGGAGAGAGAGAGAGAGAGAGAGAGAGAGAGAGAGAGAGAGAGAGAAATATTTACAGCAGAGGTGTGGTGTAATTGGGACTGAATTGTACAACCATAGAGATTAATTAAGCCCTTGTGAAAAATCCCATGAAAAAGAACAGGAGATTAACATGTCTATTATGCCTGGCTTTTTATATCAGCTTATTAGAAATAAAGAGTAGTGTGCTCATTAAAAATATTTACATACAATTGCATGCTACACCACTCCAAGTAGTATCATTTAAAATAGCTGTAGAAAATCAATTCCAAAATCCCATCCATTTCCACTTGGGTTTAATTTTGCTTCTTCACAGATAGCGCATGCAATTTAAAAAATACACTCCAAGAACAGCAGCAACAACTCGAGGCTGAAAACATTACTTAAGCCAGCCAGAGTATGTTTTTGATATGCTGTGGATCTGTAACGTCTTAGAAGAGATATAGAGAAAGTTGTAGTTTAATACAAAGATGTGAGAGGGCCTTGGTAGTAGTCGCTTCTGGGCAGAATGAATAACAAAGCACATGGTGGAAAATGCCGGGTGCTATCCTCGGGGTGCCTAGGTAAGAAAGGAAGCAAAGCTTAATCCCTGTCACCACGATTTGTACTGCATGCCAAATGCCTTGTCCCAAAGAAGCCTGCTATGAGCAGAAGGTAAATAAAAGTCTACCACCTTTCTTTAAGAACTAAGTTTAACCAGCTGTGGTATAGTACACCTGTAATTCCAGCCATCTGGAGGCAGAGGCTAGGGGAGTTGAAGGCCAGCCTGGGCTACATGGCAAGAAACAAAGCAAAACCAAATGAAAGCAGCCAACCCAACACTGGAATTTAGGAAGGAAAAGGAAGTCGGCTATGGGGGAGTGTCTAATAGTCTACTTCCCCTTAGATGGGGAAGTACCATAGCTTTATTCCCATAGGAAATGTTTGGTTTCTCCCCTGGTTTCATTCTGTATGTAAAAAGCTTTTTTCCCCATGCTTTCCAGCTTTGAGCTATTTAGGCCACAGATGTGCTAAAGTGCTTAATATTTACATCTTTTCTCCCCAGTGTCTATGTTTTAGAATCTGTGGGAGCCAATTTATTGATGCACTTTCAAACAGACTTAATATGGCAAGTCACTCTCACTCCAGGCTAAAAGGATTTCCTTACTCCAATTTCTCTATTCAAAAAAAAAAAAAAAAAAAAAAAAAAAAATTAAGCCCCACAAACAACAAACAAAATGAAACAAAATAAAGCAAATCCAAGGCAGCAAATTACATGTATGCTCCCATAATGTCAATGTTTCAGCAAAAACTTGGTTTCTATAAAGATATTTCAGCCTGCAATTCTGTAAATGTGATTAGGGAGCGAGAGAGCAAATTGGTACACTCTAAGCATGTGAGCGATGTTCCATCAGTGCTCTGCTTTGTCAATTTCGATGTTGGCCTTGGAGGCTTCCGGACTGATGTACGCACTGGGCACTAAAGTAGATGACTGCTTATGTTGTCCTGGAAATCCTAATTGCCTTCTCAGAACCTAGCTAGCTTGCTTAGAGTATGGTCTGCGTTCTAGTAATGTTTCTCTAAGTGGCAGAATCACTGAACAGTCCTACTTTTCAAATAATCAGAGACTCTGTCCATTCACATAAGAGGATTCTACCATGGCTGAGTCCTCTACAAAAACAAACCCAGTAAATTTCTACATCAGAGTTCTAATCCGATGATCAAATGGGTATCTGGTCAGTCTCCCAAAGATTAGGTTGCAATGTAAAAGAAAGGAGAGACAGACAGACAGAGACCAGATATTGTTATCAAACTTACATATCAAATATGAAATAACAAATTCCGGTTCCCCAAAAAGCTACTGCCACCCTAGTCTTTTTTGCATCAGGGTCTCTCTCACTGTCCTGGGGCACTGTACTCAGAATGGGCTGACCGTCTCTACTTCCCAAGCCCTGGGATTACAAGTGCACCACCACTCCTAGGATTTTTTTCTGATTCTGGAGATCAAACATAGACCCTTGTTCTAGCAAAACAAGCACTTTGTCCACTGAGCCACCTGTCCAGCCCAAGAGAGAATCTTCAAAGCTACTTTCATGGCTCTGTGAAGACTGTACATCAGAGGGAACATGGAGAGAGACCTAGGATGAGGACTAAACCTGAGTGTTTCACAAAAAATATCAAAAAGGTACCTCTGCAACATTCGAAGTCAGTGTACCTAACTCTCTTCTGAAAGAGGACACTGACTTGAAGTACTGATTCTACTAACCTCAAGCACTGAGGGCAGCATAGCAAGGACTCTGGTGAGTGTCTAACACTTGAATAAATTGAAATTTTCATAGCTGGCAATGACAACAGTCCTTGTGGCCAGATATGGAGTCATCTCTAAGTAAAGCTTACACATCAATCACAGGCTTACCTATGAAATTGTTCCACTCTAAATCAAGGTCTCCTTGGTTGGCCAAACAGCCTCTCATGATGTTTGAGCAATAGTTGTAACAGGGCTTCACAGTCACCAGGCCCGGCAGTGAGAGCAGTAGATCATCTTCAGCAGTGCTTGGGTGCACTGAGCTGTGGGGTTCACCTAATGTGAGACAGGAAAAAAAGAAAGTCATGGTTGAATCAAAATAGACACAACTGACACTGGAGCATCAACCATGAACTGAAGGATGGGTTGATGCTGTTCCCAATTAGGAGGCTTGCCTCCAATGGAAATCAATTAAGAGTGAGATCAGACAAGTGGAAGAAGACAGGTACTGGAAAGCTAGAGTTAAGAGTTGGGGTATCACCTGAGGTGTGCTTTTTATTCGTTTGTTTGCCATTTCTAGTGCAGATGGAACTCAAGACCCTGTGCATGGCCTGCTGCAACCGTTGTTTCCTTCAGTGCCAGACTGAAAGAAACACTGGTACAACTTCTCAAATTGTTAAGACTGCCCTTCACACCCTAACACCCAGCTATATTTGCCAAGGACGTCTTGTATATACTTTGTTCTATGCCCAGTTGGTGGAGTTAAGTTTAAATTTCACAGGCTTTGTGGAGAGTCAAGCATGGCGTACTCTTGTAATGTATGAGACTTCTGTTCAATTTTGAAGAAGCTTTTGAATTTAAGTGGGGAAGTAAATGGAGATCATCACAGGGACAACAAACAGTAGGACTTTTCACAATAAGGTAGAAGAATCTAGGATAGCAGTGTTGCATATGAGTGTGTGTGCGTGCGTGTGTGTGGCCAGAATTTAGAAGTGTTTGACACTGAACAGAAACTGGGGCCCTACAGATGAATGTCTGCTAAGGAGTCAAATAGCATCGAGTAAAATACTACTCAAGTTAGACTAGGATAGCTATCCTCTGCGGAGAAATGGCATTTTCTGCAGGATAAAATTGTTTGGGGTCATGAAAGAGCCAATCCCATCGTGTCATTCATTTCTATCAATAGGCTAAGAATCAAGTGCAAGCAGCTAAGTGAAAGTTCCTGACTTGCTCTCTCTGCCCTCTTCTCTTTTGGAGCCTTTATCAGGGGATTAGTGCACTCTTCACTGTCCTCATCAGCTAGTTCTTCAGACATAGACTTTTGGAAGTCGATACTATCACAGGGAGCAAATACATCCCAGAGATGATGCTGGGTGGCTGGCCATGCGTGGCACCCTCTCTGGTATGTCACTTTGGATACCACTTATCAGCGGTGCCCTTAGGAACCCGAACAGGAGATTAGTATTGTCAGTCTCCTATCTGGTGTGTACACACACACACACACACACACACACACACACACACACACACACACTTACTTCTCTGGCTTATTCCCAAAAGAACCGTAGCGTAAAGGAAAGCATACACCAAGATAGTAATTGTATACACTAAAGTCAACATTCTCTACAAAAGACTTAGAATTTTCCACAGTTTAACCAGTCCCAAATGTTTTCCTAAACACTAAATTAGTCCCTTTAACTGTATATTAATGTACAGTAAAATTCTGGCTAACCACTATCCTTGAGGATTGACCTCTCTGAATAACTTGATTTTCTGGATAGCTAAAAGTTCATTCCTTTGAAGTCACACATTCTTAGGACTTTGATGCTCGTTCACCTCTCGTTTTCCAGATGAACAAACAGGCCTCAAGGAGGAAGGGTGTCCAAGTCATAAGATCTCAGGAGTCTGCACCGGAAGGGGCCTCAACTATCACCAGTAATGCTGCTCTCACATTGTAGAGATAAGCAAACTGAAGCCAAGAAGGTGGGAAACACTCTGCTGACAGCCACCCTCTCATGTTTGATTCCAGTATCACACCTTATCAAACACTGTGTCACACAGATTCCCAAATGGGTCACGTTTTCCGGCCATCCTAAACAGCAGATAGGAGCCTCTATTCTTAGGCAGTGCTTATTTTCTCCTTTATTTTTAGTCCCAGGCCACATTAGTGAGGCTGCTAAATGGCTGGAGCTTCGAGATGTAAAGGTTATGCAAATGACTTATAAAAAAAAAACCCACAACACAGCTGGATGTGTTAGAGCATGCTTCTAATCCCAGACATGGGAGATTGAGGCAAAAATACAGCATGTAAAAGTCAGTCTGGACTAAAGAGTGATAATAGTAACAAGAGAAGAGATAGAAAGCAGCAGGGGAAGAGGAGGAGGAGCGGGAGAAGAGGAACAGGAAAATTATGGAATAGTCCTTGACATGTTGAATTAAGAGCCAACAATAGCGTGGTAAATTAAATGTAGAAAGCTAAAGTGTCAACAAGTAGGTGTCGAGCATTTCACACGTGCCTGGGATTATTACAGATATCAAGATAAGTGAGAATTTCTATATTAGAATATGAAACCTGTTCTATAGAACATAAATAAATCCCAAGGTAGAACAGACCCTTTGAGGAAGTAAACAAAGATGTTCAAGTGGAGATAATTAGATTCAAGAAGCATTTTCTGAAGCACTTGTTCTACTCTTTATTGTTCATGGAGTCAGAGAGATCACGTTAGGAAGTAGCACTTTCATCCCAAGTTTGATTGCTAGTCAAATCATTAATGCACTAGACCCCATGATGATCCCCCCAAAATGAGTCTGATGGGGTCTTCAGTTTAAAATCAGAGACGAAACAAAATGATACGACACAGTGGCATTTAGTTAAAGGAAGATTGTGGAGCTGGGTTTGGGAACATTTTTTTTCCAACTCGAGTTCTGCATGTGATTTGTGACTTATCTACTAAAAACGATCACAAGGCACTCAGCTATAAGATGCTATGGGAACACTAAATACCACAACTGTGAAGAGAGTGGAGAAGTTATAAGAAAACTGGGATGGAAGGAACATGTTAAGCACTAAAGCTAGAGGAAAAAAATGTTCTTTATTTTCACAGCCATAAATCAGACCACCATGCATGGTTCACACAAAGGGAATTCATGACCTGGGAAGCAAGTCCAATATGGAGGATGAAACCGTGTATTGGGAGGTTTTTTTTTTTTTTTCAACAGCCAAGGGATCTAAAGATCTAAAGGGAGTGTTCCCCACAGGACCTCCCCCTTCTAGAAGACATTCCAAAAAACTAATATTTCAGGACCTGTACCCCAGCTATATCAACCTGCCCAAGCCCAGATGGGAGATGTATCAAGGACAGCTCTTCACTCTGACTTTGTAACAGCCCCACCACTTGGGGATGTTAGTCAATGGAGCCCCAGAGGACTTCTTGGTAAAAGGAAAAGTACGTTAGTTTAAGGTGTCTCAGTCAACACAGGAAAGAAAAGGGCAAGTACTAGTGTGTGCATAGTGGTGCACGGGCAACTCTCTTCTGAAGTCTCTGGCAAAGCCCAGAACCCTGTGGATCCAGTGATGCCTGTCCCATGGTAACAGGCCATGCACTGCACAATACTTCTCCACAAAGGTTCGATGGAATCTCTCACTCCTGGATAGGAGTGAAAGGTTACATCTTTCTCACCCATAAGGAAGCATACAGTCATAATACCATCATTTATTTTGGGACCAGGGGGGCCTTAAACTCAAGATATACATCTTCCCCTGCTGGACCTGGCTGGGGGAGCTTTTTAAAAAGGGAAAATCAAATTTCATTTGCATTTTATTCCCTGGTGATCATATTTTTAAAAAGTCAATACTGCCTTCATTCTCTCTAAAACTCACTTACTGAAATAGATTTACTTTAGAAGTCCCAAAACCAAATAGCAGATCATGGCACACAGGGAATAATTAAAAGAGCAATATGCTCTAAGGTCTCCATTTCATCCTCAGCTGTGTACTTTCCTCTGTGTCACAGCATGCCATTTAAAATGTTCAATCTGACTGGGACTTTGGGGCACATCTCTGGACTAATAGCTGTTACATTTTTCTTTCATTCAGAAGGGTCTGCTGAATCCAGATGTGAATCACTTCTCGATTTCCTTAGGGCTGAGATAAGAATAGGGGTGGATGTTTATGATTATATTTCATAATATAATGAATATATATAAATATATTTCAATATCTCTATATCTATCTATCTATCTATCTATCTATCTATCTATCTATCTATCTATCTATCTATCTATCTATCCCTTCTACCTTTGAACAAACATACTGCTTAAAGCATTCACAGAGAACATGCTTGCTTAACTTGTACACTTTGTGCATGTGTGTGTGTGGGGGGGGTTGTCTTTCTGAAAGTGGCAGAGCTAAAAGCAGGGCTTTGGAGCCAGGTAGTCAGGGATTCTCGAGTGCATGCAGTTAACTTCCTTGATCTCTAACATTTGTTGTCAGTGATGAGGATCAAATATAGGTCGCATACACGCCAGGAAAGTACTATGCAACCCAGATGCTTTGGTGAACCCCTACATGACCTCTTTGGAATCAAAGCCTATACCGGAAGCCTGAGGGCAGTACAGGGGCTCTCAGACTTCACACACTTTCTGCACACTCAGGAACGCTTAGCTATAGGGCTGGGTGCTTTCTAGTGATAAGGTGTAGTTTTTCATGTTTACTGGCAAAATGAATGAGGTTTTACGATACAGGGCAATTTAGGACACTACTATATGGAGCAATGCCTACTAGATACTGGGAGGAGAGGACATATTGTTTAATAAAATAATAATGACTTACTGAGTGCCAGCACCATGCCTTGAAAACCATTCAAACTGCTATACGGTGAGAAAAGAGATATAATTACAGTGTATTACTCACCATCTCTGCTCACAAGAGTTCAAAGGCTCAAACAAACACCACTGGACATAGTACACAGGCATTCCCTTTGCTGGAGGGGAGGGGTGGGTTGCAGCTGAGTGGCAGAACACTTGCTTAGCAAGCACAGGTCCTGGGTTTCATCCCTAGTACCACAAAAAGTTCCCCCTTTAACCTAAGCTGCAAAATAACTCATATTTTACCTCAGTTCTAAAACTTTTAAAGAACTTCAGTGAAATGTATCAGAGATAATGAATTCCTACCAGAAAGGACAAGGTTTAAAAGAGGATAAGGTTTATTGAAGAAGGGGTGACATTATTTATGGAAAGATGAGAAGATGTATTCACTTTTGCTAAAGAGGGTATGGCTTCTAGACTGAACATTTTCTGTATTAACTCAAACGCAAAAATCAACTTGAATGATTGTCTCAAAATCCCAATACGTGCATGTCCAATTTCTAAGACACTTAAAATTCTTTTACAACCAACTCATCATTTTTTCCAATATTAAGACAACTCTACTCAGAATGTACCAAAGTAAGAGTTACTGGGACAACATTCATCTATTTTCTGACCTCTTTTAGAAGTATTCATTGTGGGCTGGGGATGTAGCATGAAGATAGGAATTTTTAGAGCTGAAAAATGGACAAAGAGGAGGATAAGAGAAGAAAGAAGAAGGAAAGGAAGGGGAGGGAGTAAGGGGAGGACGGGCAACAGCAGCAACTCTCTCCTCTTGGCCTTCCTGAGTGTGTACCGTGACATCTGTATGCCATATCTGCTATAAAAAAGCCTTTATAGAAAAGTTTCCTTGTCAAAGCCTCTTTTTAAAAAAAATCGATTGAGCCTTTCTACCAAATAACCTGCATATTCGAGCCCCACATTAAAAACTCCAGTGAGCAGCCTACAAAAGAAAAATGCTGGAGCATAACTCTTCCCACAGTCTGGTTTTCATTTCAGAAACTCACAAGGAGCTTTAAGCCACATTACACAGTGACTACAGTCAGCGTGCTGCACTCAAGTTAGAAACACACTGCCTTGTAGTTTATTCTAGCTTTGAAAATGCATTTGTCACTATGCACTGCCCCCCTCCCCTGCATTTTTTTTTACACAGCCACTCACACCAAACAAACAGAAAAGGTCTAGATTTTCATCTGTTGCCTGGTAACACAAGCACCCAATAAAAACAACAAGAAATATTTCACCAAATTATGGTAAGAGAAAGAGATAGGGAGCCCACACTTGCTGTGGGATGTGATGAGTTTATTCAACAATTTCCTAAGTCATCTCGAATTCAGTACACACACACACACACACACACACACACACACACACACACACACACACACACACACACCAAGAGATGAGACATTCCTGCTGTTGATCTGATAAGGAAAATTCAAAATCATAATATATAGACTAGCTCCCATTCACTCAAGAATAATTGCAGGCACACTGTAGATAGAAGCGCTACAAATACCTGAAACTCTCATTTTTGTCTGAAATCAAACTTAGTTATGCTCCCGTAAAGTGAAAATACGATTATATTAACTCCCTTGAAGACTCTATATTTTTTGTTTTCTACTTTGCAGTATTTGTTTTTAATTTTTTTCATTGTATATATTCATTGTATGTGGTACTGTTACCTAAGGATGTTTCCATACAAGTACATTGAGCATGACTTCCCACACTTCACTGTGCCCCCTTTCTCTCTCTTTTCCCTGTCATTAGTCATCTTTTGTGCCCTGGACGGTTTCTTCTGCTTTTATGTCATAGTTGATGTATCTATATAAAATGTAGAAATCGTAAGGCAAAAAGTATTCGTCGTCCTGAGATTGGTTTAATTCACTTAATGCCATTAGAGTGTTTGCAACGCACATTTTATTCAGCCTCTGGGTTTATACCGCCTTATCCCTAGCCCTCAGCATAGCTTGACTTCTACCATGCCCTTTGCAAGTCTAGCCTTTAGACCTAAGTGAAAAATACTATTAAGGGTAGAATGGAAGTTTATATTTGGGTTCTTAAAAGCTTATTTGCATTTATAATGGTGTGGGAAAATATAAAAAAATGATGTGGTACTTGGACTCATTGGAGAATAAAGGGAAGGAAGGAGGAATCCACAGAAATTGTTTTCAAGGCAGGATGGTCATTCATACATCTTGAAGGTAAAGAACCATTTTCTAATTATAGCCCCTGCAGTTGGGCATGCGGGTGTGGACACAGACCCATTATGCCAGTGTTAATTGAAACCAGGAGACTAGATCTCTTTGCTAGAAGAGCTATTAATTTTCATGATGCATGTAACCACTTGTGCATTTCTTAAGCACCACAATGGACTCCATCCTCCCAGGCAAAACTGCTGCTCCAAGCAGGTAAGTAAGGAATGCATCAGAAACCGTGGCAGATAACAATGGAATGAGTCAGACAAGGAGGCGTAATGGCAGGACCCTCTTGAACTGCCTGTTACTAAGGAAGGGGTGACCTCTGCAGTTGGAATCCTAAGGCTCCAAGGAGTGTGCCGACACCACTGGGTTCAGCAAATGTGAAGCACAGCAAGAGTATTTCAACCAAGTAGTGCCCTTCTCTGCAAGGAAGGGAAGCTTGCTGGTGCCAACGGCCCTTTCCGAGGCCTGGTGATGAAATCATTATTCATCTTGGAAGTGCAAAAGGAAGCTGTAAATACAAGGCGCCATCCACTTAGAAAGAGAAAGTGAGACTATCCCTGAGTTAAGTATTCAGCAGGCAACCCCTCAGCCACGGTGCTTTTCCAGTTTGCCTTTACATGTGTCTTTGTAGTCAAGTGGTTTGGGTCTCCTCAACTGGCAAATATACTTCCTACTCTAAAAGGCCTTTTTCAGGCTAGAGGGCATTCATTTTATCAGGCACAAAAAGCTACATATGTTAAATAGTTCTTCCAAAGAAAACGTACTTGAGCAAGGGTTAGTGGGAAAAAAAAGCCCCATAGACATGGAAAAAGGACTCAATACATAAATTGGTAGGGAATCCGAATTATGTTAATCAGATGGTGTTTGTACTTACTTGTTTGAAATCTGTCTGACAGTTCATTCACTATATCTCCCACATACTAAAAGTTTATTGGCTTAACAGAGAGCTACACTCCAAATACATTAAACAATAAATATTTTCCCAAATATAAAAATATGCCTGGCATACTGCTACATAGGGACATCCCATACAATATGTCTTATTTTGTCATCTTCAGGAACTGATTTAATGCCTATGTATTTTAGTATTGTGTTATTAAAGTAACATAAGCAAACTTAATTTAAAATTTGGGTTTCAAATCAGTCCTTAAGTCCAGAAGTTGCTCAATACTAAAGCCAAATCAGTCCTATATCCTAATCATCACCACCACCACCACCACCACCACCACCACCATCATCATCATCGTTGTCGTCATCATTTTTATTATTATTTTCCAATTACAAATATAGTATTTAACATAGCCTGATGATATTATTTTTAGCAATGTAACTGGCAAATAACCTTTGCCATGTGTGAGTTTGATGACACATCTTACATTCTCTGTATTTCCATAAAACTATAAACTATCTTTTAAAAAGCCGCAAGTACAAAATTAATACAGAACTGAGCTCAATTCTGAAACAAAAATCTTTAAGGGGTTATGTTAAAAAGCAGCTTTTCTTATTCCCCCAAACTAACAGTGGAACTTACATTTAGTTAAAGAGAGTATTTCTCAAACATTTACTTAGGGATATGTATCCCTTGTTTTCCTCTGAATACTTGTGTATATAGCACATGGGTACACATGTATATATGGACATTCACACCACACATTAGCTCCTTCTAGCCCATTCATCTTAGAATGAACATAAGAAACTCTTAAAAGTGAGTAAATATGTCAGGTGAACTGCTATGCCAGTAACATGGGCCTTAAAGAATTGGATACTGTGGACTGCTTCCAGACTGGGACCACGAATAAAATGACGACTGGGGTTGACAGAAGCACAGCATTGAGATTATTTTCTCACTATACCAATCACCTCACTTACCCAAGTCTAGGTTTATATGCCTCACCAAAAATTTGCCATGGACAATGGAAGTATCAGAAGGAAAAGAGAAAGTGAAAAAAATTTTCTACAAAGAAATTCCTAACTATTTGCAACCTGGAGACAAGAGAATCAGTTTTCTAATTCCAACCTATCGGTACCTATTTTCTGCAGTATCTCAGCCTCCAGACTCATTTGCTTCTCTCTGGTAAACATCAGCTTCCTGTCTGACTAAGGCGACAGTACATTCTGTGCACTTAGTTGCTCATTAACAGTTAGTGGTCCCTGTTGCCTGGTTATATTTGTTAATAAGCATCTGTTGGTTTAGACAGTAAGTGCCTTCATTTGGATAATAAATTACACAGTCATCCTACCTGTAGATGAACTCTATGGCAGTCAATCTGGTGGGCATTTTGGTATATGTAATATTGTTCAGTATTTACATGAACCATTTGTCCAATCACCAAAACAACTAAATGGCAAAAGCCACTATCTATATATACAGGATTTTGAACAGTGGCTTACACATTGGCCATCCAGTTTCGAGCCTAAGCTAAGAGCCCTAAGAGCTATCTGACAAAGATAACTTTGCTCCAGTATGTATGTCTCTTCCCTGGTATTAAGTCATAACGAATCTCTAGCTAGGTTTCTATTGCTATGATTAAAAACAAAATGACTAAAAGCAACCTGGAAGGTCTGCTTTACATGCCTGGGTCACAGTCCCATACAGATGGAAAGCCATGAAAAACTGCCTTACTGACACTCTCTGGTTTTGTTCATTCTGCTGTCATACCAACCAGGTTCATACCAACCAGGACCCCCTGCCCAGAGGTAGCAGCACCCACAGGGAGCTGGGCCCTCCAACATCAGTCACTAAGCTCTGAATATTCAACACCTTCTCCAGCCCCAGATTCCAAAATGTTTGACATAAGGGGAGGGGCACAAGTTCCTTCGAAAGTGTTCAGGGCTTAAGGGCACAGCTCAAGGCTAAAACACTGGTTAAGCAACTGTAACGCCTTGGAGTACCATTCCTAGTGCTCCAGAAACAAAAACTTGGCAATCTCACAGAAGGGTGAACCATTTTCACTTTGACATCTTACGCAAAATCCTCCTGCAGGAAATGTAGGAGAGCAAGGCTTCTCTGTGGTAGTTAAGGTACAGATGACTCAGTCTTAGACACACCGATACAAAGGAGCCCTTCCCCTGTGCTTTACCTCACAGGCGCTCATGAAGTCCCTTCCAAGGTGGCTTCCATGGAACACAGTCTGAAAGATGATGCCCTAATCCAACTCTTTTAGTTTACAAATTCATTTTATCACATGTCACACTAGTATTTTCCACACTGATAATCCTATAAGCAAATTCACTATCAAAACCTGAATCGTGCACATCTTATAATAAGGAAACGAATGCTCATGGATACTGAGGATTTCCTAGTCTACAACTCATGAGCTCAAACAGTCATTTGAAAAACCTAAGCATGGAGCCTTTGTGTAAAACACACACACACACACACACACACACACACACACACACACACACAGAGAGAGAGAGAGAGGGGGGGGGGAGAGAGAGAGAGAGAGAGAGAGAGAGAGAGAGAGAGAGAGAGAGAGTGTATTTTGCAAGAAGAGAAAAAAACTAGAAACAGATGGAGGTTAATTTGTTAAGATCATTTTTAAAATTAAAATTTTGGAGTCAATGTACATCCTACTTAAGAATGGCTACCACGGAAACTCCAGAAAATAAGAATGATCTATAAAGATGCTCCTCCTAGCCCTGGTGAATAATTGTAAGTAACACATGCCTGCGGACAAAGTGTGGGAGGTGAGAGACCAAGGAAAGATTGTTGTTGAGCCAATGGAACACTAATGACTTGCTTTTGAACCTTTCTTCAACCTTCTTTTGAAACCAAACCAAGCAAAAAATCAAAATACAGAATACACACAGAGAACTTACCACAGAGACTCTGTTCACGACATCCCTTGCAACTGCTAAGCCTTGAGCGAAGGTCCTGGCTGCAACGAATGCACGGGTAACCTGGAGCTTCAGTTTCCGAGGGACGTCTCCAAAAGGCTTCAGCTGCTCAGTGTATTTGCTCACACATTCCAGGTACTCATCTGTGAAATGGTACTGGGAGTTCACCAGGCGGAACATGCGCTCCAGAAGGCGAGCCCAGAAGTCATTTAACATTTCTTCCAGGTTCACGTTTCCCGCCACATAGTAGCGCTTCAACTCTACGAACAGATCTTTAAATAGCTCTGAATTTTGCATGTATAAGTGGCCGTATGTCTTCACGAACATATCATTCAGGGATTTCTCTGCATTTTCAAGAAGTTCTTTGAAAAATTCTAAAAAGAAAAGCCACAAAACAGGAAAGGGAAAAAATGAGAAAGGTTGTTTTCTAGTAATTAAATAACCAAATGAGATAAGTTAGAAAAAAATGAAAAACAATTGTGAGATTAAACTGGAAAACACATTTGCATATACAGTGTGCTTCTGAGGAATTTACATCTTAAATCATTTGTCAATGAAAGGAAATCTCTATCAGTAAGTCACTTTTTCATAGATGTCTATGTCCGAGGGAAGGAGTAAGAAAATTTTAAATCAGCAGCTTCTTGGGAATCAGTACAACATTCTGAAATCCCACAGTAAACAATGGCAAGCTGAACATGGTGATGCCTGCCTCTATTGCCAGCACTTGAGAGGCAGGAGGATCAGGACCTCAAGGCCAATATACATACACAATAGATTTGAAGTTGGACACGAGATGCCATCCAACAAAGCAATGAACAAATAACCAAGCCAGAAAGCAGCAGCAGCAGCAACTAAAATCAAACAAGACCTAGATAGGAATGAACATAGTATGTTTAAAAGATGAAGTTTCCCCAAAATATTTTATTTTAAGACTCTAAACCAGTGTTTCTCTATATTCCTAAGGCTGACACCCTTTAATACAGTTCCTCGTGCTGTGGCGACCTCCAACCATAAAATTATTTTTGTTGCAACTTCATAACTCATTTTACTTTAATTAAAATGCAAATATCCATGTATTCTGACTATCTTAAGCAAACCCTGTGAAAGGGTCGTTTGACACCCCAAGGAGTTCTCAACCCACAGGCAGAGAACTACTGTTCTACACTAAAATAGATCACGAGCCCTGGTTATGACCTAAGATTAGGACAGGTGTTTTAAAGACTATTGTTTTTATCTCATTTCTTCTTTACTTATTTACATGATATGCCTGGAAAATGACTGGGGGCACAAAACGTAATGAAATGGCCCTAGATTCAAGCACAAGCTGCTGAAAATAATTTCTTGAGCGTTTTCTCTGTAACATTAGTGTACCTTCGTGGTATCCGACTTTACTTTGGACTCCTAACGGATTCATACTGTAAGATCATAATGTTCTTTTGAAGGTTGCAAAGACAACTTTATAATAGATGCCAGCACAGCTCTGTTGTATTTGTGAAATGACATAGAAAAATAACTGAAAAAACACAAATGGCAATATCTGGATAGTTCAGATTTATACCTTAGTCATCATACATAGTCAAAGTCCAAGTGTTAAAGGCTTTAAATTTTAAGAGAAAACTGTACCATAGTTTTCGCTTGAAGTTTAATGAGATTAAGAGATGCAGAAGTCCCAGGCTAGCTAGCGTTCACAAACACAGGTGTGAACAGGAGATCCTGCAGTAAACAAGATGGAAGAGGAGAGCCACACCCCAGGTCATCTTCTGACCTTGACTCTACACTATGCCACGTGTGCTTTCACTCACATGGTACGTGCACACAAATATCGTTCACCAGTTTTTTTTTTTTTTTTTTTTTAAAGAGTGAGAAGCTAACATTAATCATTCTTAAAGAATTTCTTGCCTGGTATAAAAATAAATACCCCATGATATTAAGTTTAGAAGCAGGAAATATAATGAATGCCAGAGCAAAATATAAGTACTTGATCAAATGAGAAACTGTGTCTAAGTGAACATGGATCAGAATGAAAGGCGGTGCCACTTCAAAGGCAGAACACTGGTGAGCTTATCAAAATGCAACAGTGCTACAAAAGCGTTCTCTTCCCACGCTGGGAGGACAAACCAGAGGCTGACAGGTAATTCCAAATAGTTTTCAAAAGCCTTAGACTAGTAAGTGCAGCCAGCCTTCTGGAAGAAGAAAGACGTGTGGGTTTCCATACACGCCAAGAGAGTTCATACCAATGTTTTGAGCCCCAAACTCATCAATACTTGCTTTTCTGAGGTTTAGGAACAAGGTCCAGCATTCTGTCAGGTTCCAGATTTTTCGACTTTTACTTTTTCAACTGTTTCTTCTCTCTTGTTCCTATTTGTGGATTTTTTTCCTTTCCTTTCTACTACTTCTGGTCTTTTGTTTCCAATGTTTTCTTCAGAGCCCTTTCTGCACAGGAGCCAAGTAAAGAAGCCCATGCATCCTCACTGGCCTGTATACCAATGTTCTCTCCCTTAGAGAGAGAGCAGAGTATACAAAGAATTACGAGATATGTATGTACTAGGCTTCTCCAGAAGACCAGAACCCAAAAGAGGGGAGCTAATTGTACAGGGGATTAATTGGACTGGCTCCCAGGACCACGGAGACTGCAAAGTACTGAGATGCTTATCAGCACACTGGAGGGCCAGGGAAACCAGTAGGCAGGTCCTAAGTCGATAAAGGCCAAAGGGCTGGAAGCTGCCTAAGGGCTACTTGTGCCAAGGAAAACCTGATATACATAAGCACCAGCAGAGGAAAACAGACTGCCTTAAAAAGGCCCATCAGCAAGGGCTGGGCTCCCCATTTTTGTGTCATTATTTTATCAGGGCCAGCAGCCTATTACATGGTGCTGCCTGCACTGAGGCCAGGGTCTTCTGTTATTCAGTTCACTGGCCCACGTGCGTCTTCTCTGGAAATCGCCTTCACAGACACACCCAATAGGATGCCTTATCACACCTCTGAAGACATTTTAACAACCCAAACAAGGCATCATAGGAACCTGTAAGAAGAACGTTGAGGAATCCATGTGGGGAGGCCTTTTATTGTCTATGACATCTCCTGATCAGTTCTCCAATGGTACACCAAATGGGGCTGGAGAGATGGCTCAGTGGTTAAGAGCACTGACTATTCTTCTAAAGGTCCTGAGTTCAATTCCCCAAAACCACATGGTGGCTCACAACCATCTGTAATGGGATCTGATGCCCCCTTCTGGTGTGTCTGAAGACAGCTACAGTGTACTTCTATACATAAAATAAATAAATCTTTAAAAATAATGTCTTGGCCCCAACCAGACTCATGGAACCAAAAACTTTAGGTGTGGATGTAATCATATGTGACTCTGATGTGCTGTCAATTCTTTTTTTTTTTTTTTTTTTTTTTTTTTTTTTTTTTTTTGGAGCTGGGGACCCAACCCAGCGCCTTGCGCCTCCAAGGTAAGCGCTCTACCACTGAGCTAAATCTCCAACCCCCTGTCAATTCTTTTAATGAAAAAATGTCTCCATTTCCCTGATTACTAATGGCAGGGAAGAAGATGCGATCTCTTGGGCATAAATGTCCTTATATAGAGTTCTTTCATCTACGTGTTAACATGGATGACTAGTGAATGCAGCATTTTCCCCTAACGCCAAGTTGGTCTGTGTCCTTTCCAGTGCCTTTTCACCAGCATCCTTGGTAAATGGTGCTTGTTGATCAGTGGCATGAAATGTGGGTGGACTGTTAGTTCATGCCCAGTCTGCTTCCTTGCATCTTGGAGAAGAAAAGCCCGTCACTGGAAAAGTATAGAAACCTTATAAAATTCAAGAGTCTAAAAATATTCCAACATCAACAGGTCCTTCCTTATATTACATTTTTATCCTATTATTCATAACATCATTATACACCAGAAGAAACTGGGTATGAAGAATTGTTTGACTTCTGCTTCATATTTGTTTAATAAGTAAATCTGAATGTTCAGTTGCATTTGTAATCAATAGTATCCAGTCATGATTTTACAGGGTAAATAGACACCCAGTGGTCTGTTGAGCTCAGTTTAATTTAAAACTTTTAAAGCAGTCAAGACTGATCCATTAGGCTTCAGAGTACTGTACAGCAAGGACATTATATCGTTCTCTTTCCTGGGTTTTTAAAATTCCGTTTTGTTTTGTTTTTGAGTTAGAGTCTCACTATGTAGATCAGGCTGACCTCAAAGTCACACAGAGCTGCTTGCCTCGCTCTCCCAGGTGCTGAGGTTAAAGGCATGCTCGGTGAGTTCAGTCATGCTCATCAGGAGCTGACCACAGACGCAGCTGTCTGTAATACAGCTACACAGAACATAAGAAAAATAGCCCAATGAAAAGGAGACGGATTTGATGGTGACATTTCTCTTTGTCTAGCATTACCACGTGGACTTTACATTGGGTCACATGACTCAAGATTTTCTAGCAAAATATAAGCCTCTGTGCACATGCACGGTGTGTGTGTGAGTGTGTGTGTGTAAGGTGTGTGTGAGTTTGTGTGTCAGCATGTGTTCTAGGGAGATTAGCGTGGTACCACATATACACTAAATCCTAATATATCTCATTACCCCGAAAATTTCTCTTCTTGACTTCACATTAAAAGATTTGCTGTGGCTATTTAAGTTACAGATACAAAAAATTTCTGAATAGGTATGTGGTTAATAAATGCTTGAGAAATTGTGTAAAACTAATACAACAAGTTACAACCTCTCAGCTTAATCTCTCCAAATGGCTATGCAATTTCACAAGTATGCACTGAGTTTCTATTATGGGCTCAAGTCAAAGCACAGCTTTCCCGTGTACCTTAAGATTTCTTCTGTCCAATCTGACTACTCTAGAGAGACAAATTTCCCCTATCCAGTTTACCTTTACTATACTGCGGCCACATTCCACTGTGGCTTTATGAGTGCACGAGAGACTTTCAAGCATCTATACAACTGTTAATCCTTCACTTCATACAGTGAGTTCGTCAATATTTATTTCACCCTTGAGTCAACCAAACAAATAATTCATGAGACCCAAATTCACTTCTCCTTACATTCACTTCATTAACGGGACTATTCCACCTAGTTTTTGGTGTGTGCCTTAAAAGAATGGCAGACATTGTGCAAATTCTAAAATTAGGCACAATATCAACCAAATCATAATTTTCATGCATAATTCTGTCCCATCTCTACGGCTCCCTATGATCCTTCCTATGACATCCCCTTCCGGAAAAAAGAACAGAGCACATTAGACAGTGAAGTACAGGGCCATGGCCATCCTTCGGAGCAACTCCTAAGTGCGGCAATTCTCTTTTCCATCTGTGCCCCACCCATCCTCAACGTTATTCCTGTTCCCCAGAGTCAGGGCAGATCCTAACTGCTGAGGAAGACCTGCCTAGGCCAAGACACATAGCAATCATCCTTCATAATCGTTAATGAAACCAATTATAATACAAGAGTTGGCGAAGGGAAGCAGCCAAGGGTAACGTAAAGAAGAGTTCCCACTGATCAGAGGCTGAGGTAATTGGAAGGTAGAGCTCCCATACAGCAGCTGCTTGTACTTGTGTCAAAATACTGCTCAGATGGAGTCTGTTTCAATTCCGTGAAACTACTGGTCTGAGAGAAAGTCAGAGAAGAGGCAGTATCCGAGCATTTGGGAGCTGGTTTATTTCTGTAACTTTCCATTTGGAAGCTTACGCATACATGTTGTGAGGATCAAGCAGCTCTTACACCTTGAGCCCACAGTTGGCCACAACTGAGGGGTGGAAGTGAGCACTCTAACATGCTATGAACCTAAAGCAGTGTGAACGGTGGGGGAAAGCACGAAAATGCCTATTTAGAAACTACATGTCATGGTTGGGAAGAAAAGAAAAGCCTAAGTCTTTGATGGCATCAACAAAACAGGCGATTCTCTCTCACCTCAATTGGCTAATGCTGGCACTAAGTAATAATGCGTGGAGTGATGTTATTGTCACTCCTAGAATTTCTTTATGTCAACAGCATTTTCAAACATCTTTTTAAAGGCTGCTTTATGCCTGGTCTGGTGTCGTGGAACATAATCCATCTGGGGAAATGTAAAGGAAGCTAAAGCTGTTGGAGGTCTGCTTAGACCTAAAGCCTTATAAAACCTGGAGCTGTTTATCCAAAGGGAAATGCTTAATGGCTCTACCTTCCAGTGTTGGGAAACGTCCCAGACATCCATGAGACCAGCAGCAACTCCTGGGTGAAAACTAAGGGATGGAACCTCAGCAACAACTGAGGGAGACGACACTACCTGTAAGGTACAATGGAATGCCACAAGCACGGCACACATCGGAAACTTAAGGATCAGAACTTCGTCCTCCTCTCCTCCCCTGGATTTTAGATGCATACTATCTTATTTATCAGGGGCCTAGTGGGCATAAGAATTGAGCTGGGGGCCTGTAAACACTCTCGAGTCTAAAATTCAATTATTCGTAAGTGTTAAAAGGACTGATTTAACATGGGAAAAACTTGAGTGAAAAGCCAAGCCTTTCCTATAAACATATTCTATGTAAATATCCTGCTTTTTAAAAAAGAACATCATGCACTTCCGGAATTTCTATCACCAGCCACTTGTCTTGCATCAAATAAACATTCAAAATTTTTGAAAAGGGTCAAGGGAGCTCTGGTTGTGCTATTAAATAGCATTGGTTACTTCTACATAAACAATGGGCTGGGTGTTGATGAATGAGCTAGAATGTATTCTAGAATGAACCCATGATCTTGAGAGACTGGAAGCCCTTTCTCTCCAAGCCATTTGTTTGGTGCTGTAAATCACCCCTTTGCGTTTACATTATGAGGAAGCTGTCTTTACATATAAGGATTAATTTCTTCTTCACTATAAATGCTGCCTCTCACTAAGTGGCTTGCCAACACTAAGTTAGCACAGCACCAAAATTCTTGAGACGCCTTCGTAAGTGCTACAACTCATCCTTTTCTGGTAGGAGGAGTCATACTCTATCCAGTCTTTCACTACAAGCAATATGAAATGAAGAACAGCTAAGATAGACATCTACAAATGGAGGGAGAAGGAGAAACAAAAAACTTTTCCTGACAATGTGAACCACTGGCTTTGTCACTATCTCCTCCTGTACCTCACCTTTTTGGTAGTCTGAAACTGTAGCAGATGCTTTCCTCTGCCATGGCATGTCACTCCTGGAGAGCATGTTAGAGAGCATGGGAGTAAAAGGTCACATACCCAAGTCATGTTTAGCAGGAGATAGGAAATGAATAGGCTGCCCCTAAATTGGCAGGCCAATTGCCAGCTGTAGTCCTCATTTAACTGTTAACGTATCAGAGTGCTAGGGGATCCTGCCAAAGGCTGTCTTTTCTTCCAGTGGTTAATTTTATTAATGACTTCTCCTAGGGAGAAAATAGAGAATTCATTCTCTTATGGACCTTGATTTTGGCTAAATTAGCCAGTGATTCAGACTTGGTACTACGTACTTAGTACTTCTGTTAGTATTGTTCAGTTTACAGAACTAACCACTCATATCTCTTTGTACCCAGTAGAGCCCCGCCCCCCACCCAAGCTTTGGGCACATATAAGTAAGCAACCACAGCAAGCATTCTAATGTACATTTTGTGTCCATCATTCAATAGGCTGTCATTTAGCTTCACAAACACATACATGTGTGTGTATGTATGTAAGTATGTATGTATGTACAAACACACACACACACACAGGTTTCATGATCTCATATCAAGAAAAAACAGGGCACCAAGTCATTTAGTGATTCTAATTTCGTGTGTGTGTGTGTGTGTGTGTGTTGTGGTCACACATTTAGAAAAAGGATGAAGTAAATACAGTGGTGATGGTGGAATGATAATGATCAAAAATGACTTTTTTAATGTATTTCGAATTTTTGCTCCTTCAAAATTTTCAATGACATTCAAAATTTATTTATTTATTTTATACATGTGAGTACAGTGTAGCTGTCTTCAGACACACCAGAAGACGGCATCAGATCTCATTACAGATGGTTGTGAGCCACCATGTGGTTGCTGGGAATTGAACTTAGGACCTCTGGAAGAGCAGTCGGTGCTCTTAACCGCTGAGCCATCTCTCCTGCCCCAGCATTCAAATTTTTTGACTTATATACCATTTCTACAAATTCATGTGGTAAAAGTGATATTTTGATTCATAAATGCATTAGTAATGATCAACATGGGGGATTAACACACCTGTCACCTTAAACTTTTGTCCATTCTTTTGGGCAAGTGTATTTAAATTCTTCTTTTCTATTTGAGATATCCAATACATTACGGCTGTCTATGGTACCTCTACTCGGCAACAGAACATCAGAGCTTACTCCTCTATGCAACTACACTTAAACAGAGACCAACCTTTTCTCTTATATTTTTGGTTGTGAGCCAGTCTTTAACAGTTGAGCCATCATCTCTCCAGCCCAACCAACCTTTTCTCAACTCTCTTCCCTTCTACTCTTCCCCCTCCATGAATGTACTCTCTAATTCTCTGAGTCCTGAAAGAGTCATATAGTACTTGCAAGTTGTCACCAATGTTAGGATTTAGTTCTTATGGCTGAGTCATATCCTGTGTGTGCTCATCAAATTGTCTTCTTCCATTTATCAGTTGAAAGACAAGTTGATTCCATACTCTGGTCAGTGTCAACAGTGTAGGCAGTGTGACTTTAAGAGATAGGTTCATTTCTGTTGACTCACCATTCAGCAGTGGAACTAAATACTGGACCACATGATAGATCTACTCCATTCCACAGTTGCTCTACGACTCTTACAACACATACAACAGTATACTAGGGGCCCTCCCCATCACATTATTTTATGATCAGAAAAACGGTATTCCTTCTTCCTGTCTGCAAAAGGAGTATTAGTTTCTTTTACTCAGTTGCATCAGTGAAGGCTTCAATGCATTTTTTTTTTTGCTTTTTCCCAAATTGTGTACAGTGAACAGTGACAACAAAGAAAAATATAATTTAAAAAATACCAATGAGGGTCTATTTTTTCCACCAAGTAAAGTGCTTTTTCTGCGGAACAAAATGTTTCTCATTGTAGCAATTTGAAAATTATGATAGGTGTGTAGAAGGCCCCAATTACCTGTAACTCCACAACTGAAAGAAAGCCCTAGCAGCTTGCTGAATTTCTTTTGTCTTTTCTCCCATGAAAATATACAGTACCACATGACTGAGAGACTAGGGCCTCCACATTTCTGTCATGTAACATTATGTACTTCATATTTCCAATGTCATTAAAGGGTTTTCAGAGGCATCATTTTTAAGGTGAACATTTAATTTTATGAAGTATTTCTTTTTGGAGGTTATAATATAATTACATCATTTGCTCCTTTCTTTTCCTCCCTCCCAGCCCCCCCCAATACCATTCCTTGTTCTCTTTCATAGTCATAGACTCTTTCTTCATTAATTGCTGTTATATGCATTTCGTTTGTACATGTAGATATATATATATATATATATATATTCCTAAATATTACCTGTTTGGTCTGTATAACGTGACTTATATGTGTGTTTTCAGGGTTGATCATTTGGAATTAGATAAGCAATTGGTGTACTTTTGCTTGAGGAAGACTATTTCTCCCACATGTAACATTCTGACTAATTTCCAATATTTTAGTTAATTAATACTGTGATGTGCATCCTATATATTAATCTTTATGCACTTCTTCTTTTCCTTACAATACATAGCTAGCAGTCAATTACTAAATCAGAGGATATGAGTATATTTAAAACTTCTGCTACATCAATCGCCTGAAAGGTGTGCCCATGAATTATACTTGATATTCGAGTCATGTTTAATTCGAAGTTTCCATTGCTCCATTAATTCTCCCAAGAGGGGGGATGATGAAGCTGGGATGGACCAATGAAAAAGAATGGCCTAAAGCATGACTAGTTTGGGAATTTTCTCAATTAAGCAACTGGATCCAGTAATAGCTCAAATAAGCTCTTTCTTTACCTGGACAGGCAGACCCATAAAAGACATCTGGGATGAGCGACAACATTTCAAATCCCTAGGCTCAGTAGACAAGAAATAGTAAAGTCAAAGCTTATACTTGTCTCCAATCAGATCAGTAATTCCTTCCTGACGCTGTTCCTTCAAAAGAAGTTGAAGCGAACTGCTGAGCCTCAACTGGCATTGTTCTAGATTCTGCAGAAATTGCACATGCACTTTCTTCTTCTTCTTTTTTTTTTTTTTTCGGAGCTGGGGACCGAACCCAGGGCCTTTATTTATAGGTAAGCGCTCTACCACTGAGCTAAATCCCCAACCCCACGCATGCACTTTCAATCTAATGAGATAACTAATGCCACAGCAAATGCCTACACCTCAGAGAATAATTCAAAAGGCAGAAAAAAAAATCACTAATACCAAACTGTTCTCATTCCGTCCAAGTTTCACAGATACATAAAAAAAAAGAGTTGGGGTGGGGGGCAGAGATGGCTCAGTGGTTAAGGCGCTGAGTGCATTTCCAGAGGTCCTGAGTTCAATTCCCAGCAACCACATGGGGCTCACAACCATCTGTAATGAGATATGATGCCCTCCTCTGGTGTGCAGATAGAGCACTCATATACATTAAAAAGATGAATAAATAAATCTTTTTTTTTAAAGATAGGGCATAGAGAGATGGCTCAGCAGTTAAGAGCACTTGTCACTCTTGCAGTGAGTGGATGAGGGTTCGGTTCCCAGCACCCACATGGTGGCTGACAGGTTCCAGGAGATCCGATGACTTCCTTTTACCTCCGTGGATACCAGGTACACACCTGATGCAAATCATCTGCATGCAGACACTCATACAAACACAAAAACATTCACAAGGAAATCCTTTCAAAGGGATTAGCAAAGCTACCCAGGTCCGTATCACATGGATGGAAAAGAAAATGGGAAAAATAGCAGTGCATTCCAAAGAAATCAAAGGCAGTTAGTGTGATGGAGGACAATGCATTTTTAAACAGGCCAGATGGCTTCATGTCTTTCTCTGTACTTTGTGGCTCCTCTGCCTGTGAACTGTTGCCCGATACACTGTAATGAGGTTTCCAACAGCATTACTTGTTTTAAAGCCTTAAGGACTGAAATCGGAAGTGAAGATTAAATATCAATCTAAGGGACGGAGAACTGGCTCAGCTATAAGAGTACATACACAGTGCTCTCGCAGGGCATCCAAGTTCAATTGCCAGCACTCACAGGAAGTGGCTCACAACAACCTATATTTCTACCTCCAGGGCATTGGAAGCCCTCATCTGGCCTCCTTGGGCACCTACAGCCTTACTACATATACTCATGCATAAACACATACATATACAAACAATTAAAAATAATAAAAATAAATCTTTAAAAACTCAAGCAAAAGCATGCAGTGGTCATGGACTCCTTCAATCATAGGTGGATCTCTGTGACTTCAAGACCACCCCGATCTTAATAAAAGCCTGTCTCCAAAAACAAAAGCAAACAAAATAGGCAGTGTTTATGTGACTATATGCATTTTTACAATATTCAAAATATGGGTTTTAGGGTTTTTACCAAACATAAAAACAAGGGCTTAATTATGGGTAAGCAACCAACTCTTCACCCTAATAACAAATTCATGAAGTTAAAATATAGTTAAGACCAGGGCCAGGAACATTCTAGAAATTTCAACTTCACTAATGGTCATGAAGCTCAATTAAATATATCTGTCACTGAAGGTGAATGGACAGCTCACTTCCACCGAGGTCATTACTTTCAGAGGCCTATGACTTCAAATGCCTTCAACCCCCTGAGTCTCCACATAGGTTTCTTATTGGTTTAATGAAATAATGGCGGATATGAATGAACTCCGGTGATTACAAGACAGCTTTAGCTAAGTCTGAAGAGTGCCTTATGTCATGCCTGTGTGAGATAAGCACAATGGGAGTGGGGGGCTGTGAATGATAGCCACTCTAGCTTACACAGCCTATGCAGAGAGATGGGATGGACAATTATGTCTTTTATGTGCATTTTAAGCTAATTTGGAAATTTTCTATTATTCTTCAAGTTAACAAGCTGCAGGCTCAGGGGAGGGTTTTCAAAGAAAGATCTGGTGTAAGTAGCTGTGGCTAATTAACATCTTACAAGACCTTTCACTAAGGCAGCTGGTCTAGTCCCATATTTAAAAGATCCACACAACTTTTAGAATTTGAAAGGATTTTGAGGGAGCATCTTGCTCAAGCCCCTCATTTTATGGATGGGAAAACTGAGACCCAGTTAATTGCCCTGGGTCACAGAGGGTCGTGCTGCAGAATCAGGCTGACAATTCGTTGTGTTCTGCCTCCCAATCAAAGTGGCCTAATTTCCTCCTAAAAATGACAAATTAAAGGTTTTTCCCAGTAGGTAAGTATCAGGTGACATCTTTAGTTCCTTAAGATTTAATGTGCAAAATATCCAGCAAATAGTTTGATTCAGGGTTGTTTAGCCGTAGTGTTTCTTCGTGGTTATTATATCATTTATTATGTAATCCAAGCGTATTTAACACAGCAGCTTTGATCACCTTAATAGCCCATGTTTCTTTTCAAAACAATGAGTTTCACAAAATGCCAGACCTTTGGGGATGGGTCTTTATGTTGTAGTCCCCAAACACGGATTATGCCCCACTTCTATTTCTATTCCCCTTGCCAAGTAATTCTTCCCAATACCCACTTCACTGACTGATTAGCATATTCATGAGACAACTGCTTCAGCTAATTAGCAGTTTTATTACCAAAAAATTCCCAAGACTGGCCAAGAGGGGGAGCAGCTAGCCCTGTCACTCTAATGTTCTAGCTCTAGGATCATTCTAAGAAAAAAGAGTTGCCCCCCCCCCCCCCAAAAAAAAAAAGGCATGGAGGAGAGCAAAATACAGAAGCCAGTCCTCACACTCAGAGGTTTTATATTGAAAGCATGGGAGGCCAAGTGACACAGGCTCAAAATTTATAAGCTGAGTCTGATCCCCAAACCCACAGTGTAAACACAGAGAACTGACCCCTGAAAGTTGCCTGACATCAACACACCCAGTGCAATGAACACACCATATGCACACACACAAAAGAGTGCTCACTACCGTTGTTATTGTTACTGTTATTAATAAAAGTTTAATATTTTAAAAATAAACCCAAGAAACTGGTTGAAAGTACTACATGGAGCTACTGCCAACTGAGGCATTTTCTTGTATTTACCGAGATCTGAAAACATACACACACAGCTTAGAAGGTACAAATCAACTTACAAACTTTGTACTTACTTGAGACACGCAAAACAATAGAAAACAGAAACTGTAGAAGCAAAAAATAAAAACCACCAGAAAACCCCAAAAAGCAACTACCCCCCCCCAATCCTTAGAGACAAAAGAATGGGCAAAAGGATTTGTTCTTCACATTTGGTGGGTCCATTACTGCCACAGCAGGTACTACAGCACTTCCTGGCAATGGAGTCAGAACGAACAAAAACTGAGCCGAGTGAGGCTACTTCTTGCCTCGTGCATATACATTCATTTTTGAGAACACAGAAAGCTTCCAGGGCTCAAAATCATCTCTTGTGAGTCGGCATTTCGAGCTTGGACACAGCCAGATGTTCTTTGGAAGTCAATCTTTGGAAGTCAATGGACCTACTGCTATGCTTTGTTTGTTTGTTTGTTTGTTTTTGCTACTCGCCTTATGTCCTTTTGCTATTTCCTCATTATGTATCTCCAGGTGGGTGGGGGGTGTGGGTAACTTTGCCATCCTTCTTGGTTCCCCAGCCACCATCTTTTTCCTTTGCCTAACTGCCGCTTTTCCATTTACATCAAAGACCGATGGTTTGTCCTTTTTTAAAAACAAATCATAGTTTGAACAATTCTTTGATCAAAACAACTACCTTTGGACTTCTGAGAATTGAAATAACCCTAAAGTGCTTTACTCAACATCCTGGATCTTTTAAAAATAGATCTATCAGCCAAACAACTAATGCAGCATCCACTAAAGGATTGCTAAGCACCAGACAACTGATGTTTTATTGTGGAAAATTGTATCCGAAAACTTAAAGAAAATGTGTACAGTATTCCAGCTCTGTTCTGATCTCCAGACCAAACAGATTTCGGCGGCTTACAACAAATTTTAATTGGTACTCATTAACTTTATTGTCTTTGCCACGTTTTAAATTAGAGTCAGAAGACATACACAGGAGCTTTTATAATCATTTTTGAGTATGCTTTAGGATTGATAAAAGTATCATTTTAATGTATTTATTGAATATGAAGAACAATTGTTTCTATATTTAAAAAAAACAAGCATATGTTAGCACTTACTGATAACAGCTCTCTATACAGTTTTTTTTCCTAAAGAAAAGCTTGCACATTATGATCATGCTAAATATTATGCTCCTGTAAAACCATGGGGAGGGAGGAGAGAACAGCTAAACTAGCAGACCTATAGGCGGTAACTGTGGGCTTTACTCTAGAGAAAGATATGTGTAACAAGCTCGTACCTTTCAAATATGCCAGAGTCAAGAGACGTTCACTGTTTCTGGGCATGGTACTGTGCACCTATTCCTCATTTTCCCATAGCCCAATGGCTCCAAACAGAGCAGTAGACCTAGTGCTAGCTGTGGAACTGGGGAAGCTAAAACAGCACCATGAATTAAAGGTCTCCCTCTCAAAAATTAAAAAATTAGATGGACTCAGAAGGGGCAGGTAATCAGAGTATAAACGAGTCATTGCTTTCAATAGTAAAACTAACAGTGACCTGGAGACAGGTGGGATCCAGCCTTGTACTAGCCAATGATAGGTATATCCTCATGAAGTATTAGCACCTACTATTGAACAGGAAGAGCTAGATATGCCAAGATCGGGTGGGTTAATCAAGAGGTCTAAAGATACATATATTTGTTTCACTCATCCAGGTAAAGGAGACAGACATACGACCACACTGATTGGAGGTGTAGGTAGGAGGTTGAAGCCATGTGTAGCATATGCGATGTTCTGGGTTCCTTCCCCAGCCTCAACATGCAAGAACAACACCACGTTGCACACAGTGTACTTGAAACAATGAATAGGATCAGTTGTACATACTATAATATCCAGGCAGTATTAAAGTTCAACTACATTACAAATTAAATGTGTCATACTTCTAGTGTAGAGAGCTTACTAATACTTATTAAACTGGTTACAGAAAAAAAAGTTTCAAATAATAACTCTCAAAATAAATGCCGGAAATATAACCTGTTCTATAGTTGGGGACTGTCTTATCAGCTATATCAAATCTAATTTAGTCTAACTTCTCACCATGGTAACAGCCCTTTGCAGGAAAACTCAAAGACATTTCACATCTAGAAAATTTGCCTTGTACTACTTAACCACGCATAATGTCAAGAAAAGCCTGCTTCAAAGGTACTATGTAATTAGAATGGCCTTTAAAACAGGCACAAAGCAAATTGTTCTGATTAAAATCAAGTCTACTTCACAACGATCATGAGTGAGCAACATCACAGAAAGGAATCCTGGGGTGTCTGGGACCACAGAGTATAGCTTCGCATCTGTTATCTGTAGTGTGGGCTCAGGTAGGGCTTGAAGTGCCTCTCATTGGCCGACTTCCTCTCTTTTAAATGAAGTATAAGTGTGAGAGGGCTTAGAGCTCTGCTGTGCTTTTCCAGGGAGAGACTATGGCAGACCTCAGCTAATAATGATCCTGAAGAGAGAACCAAGCTTAGCGAAGACTGCAGACTAGCAGCCATTTCGAGCTTATGGGCCACATGGATGTGTGAGAGCTGAGCACCGATCCTGTTGGTTGGGTGGATTCTAACCAGCACTCTAGCTGACAATCCATTTGAGATGTAACATGAAGTCCAGCATCTCTCTATGGGTGAGGGACTTAAACAGTTTTGAGATGCCTGCTTTTTAATAGGAACTCTTCTCTTTCCTCAGTGACATGTGTCAACACCACTATGGAGCATTTACCCAAAGAAAGAAAAGGAAAGCATTTAAATTAATCCTATTTATTTTTAACTCTCTTTGACCATATTTCCATAACGCCTAGGATATAGATGCCAGTGGAGCTATTTAGTTAACTTGCCCCTAGAAGCCTACTTCAACCACAGCACCACATCTTGTAAAAAGATTGAAGTTCTTAGGGGACGGAAGATATCTGAGAACTGATCGTACAAACTAGCCGTCAGCTCTTCCATGTAACTTAAGTCACATACCATCAAACTTCTTGTAACGGGATGCAAAGATGGCTTGCAAATGGTTGCACTGCTCGCTGACCACAGTTTGGAAATCATCTTTACTTTGCACACTGTACTTCTCCTCCATCTCTTGAGAACAGCATGTGTAATCCTGGGAACAGATCTTCAAATGGTCACCTGGAAGGGAAAGAGACAATCTATATCACCAATATCCATCAGGTTCAAGAGGGGCAGGCTTGATATCAGATGCATATTCCACCTCATTTAAGCCAGGAAGGCTCTGTGTAGAGGCTCAAACGTTGCGCATATCTGAAAGCTTACATGGCACAAGATAACAGTCTCAAGGGTTGATGTTTCATTTTATTTTGTTTTGTTTTGTTTTACTTAAAACTTTATTATTAAAAACAGCTTGCAAACAGATAAACCACACACAAAAATAACCAAACCTACCCTCTCTACACCTTAATGAACTTACATAGTTAAAATCAGCATTAAAAATGGAAATTGTCACCAGTGGAAGGGGAAGCCCTTGGTCCTGCCAAGACTGAACCCCCAGTGAATGTGATTGTTGGGGGGAGGGTGGCAATGGGGGGAGGGGGGGAGGGGAACACCCATAAAGAAGGGGAGGGGGACGGCTTAGGGGGGTGTTTGCCAGGAAACCGGAAAAGGGAATAACATTCGAAATGTAAATAAGAAATACTCAAGTTAAAAAAGATCAAGAAAAAAAAACTTGAAAAAATGGAAATTGTGATGCATTGTACTAAAATTTTCACTTTCAGTATCAAATATATTTAGTATACATATCAATTAATTTAAAATAAAATAACTACTAATGTCACCCCCCCCCCAAAAAAAAAGAAAAATCCAGATGAGCTTCGTAATCCAGAAGATGCCTTAATCACAGGAAAGTTGGCGTGAGGCAGTAAGAAGAGCATCATTTGGTAGCAACACAAACCACTTTCCTGAATTCATTATGATTCTGTGTGAATCACTGCATGTAAGTCATGCAAACAAGAGATTTTTTTAAGGATGGGAGTTTATATTTCAAGAGAAAGAGAAGAATTTATAACATTTGTGATAAGAATCATAAATTAAGTAAATATTTAGAAAGCAACATATAAATTTATAAGCATCAGTTCTACTAAGGGAAAGCAAAGAGTTTTAAAAATTCAAATGTGAAGTTAAAGTAGTTTAATTTCAAGGGGTTGTCAGCACAGAGGCAAACTGTTCCTACTGGAAAATCTGAATCGATACTAAATCTTGAAGAAGTGATCACAGGCCACTCTCTATGTCAAAGATTGTTGTATTGCCTCTTTCTAGGCAGGTTATCAGACTAATAATGTGTGTGGTTTGACACGTGTTCCTCATACTCTCATAGACCAATGGTTTCCAATGAATGTGGTCTCTATGTAGTGATATAGCCCAGAGTTAAGAAAAGTGTCTGATGGTTCATTCCATAAGAAATTAGCCCCCAAAATATCAATGTTCTTAAAACTACACATTGTCCACTGCTTACAGGTAAGGGTTTGGATAGGTTCTTCTATGGCTCCTCCCCTCTGTTCTCCCTTAGTCACAGAATGAAAACTATGCTTTGAAGAAACCGAAGCTTCATCCTTCACAATGACCAAACAGGTGGAGTGAAGGTCAAAATTAGGCCACATCAGGTACCATGACTTGAGTCATTTCAATATTTACAGGTTTGTTAAAATTGTAAGCACCTTCACCAAGACTTGCTTCCAATGCTCTGCTATTGCTGTCCACTTATGTAAAACAAAGAAGGATCTGAAAAGAATCAAGAGCTCAAGAGTCTAAGCCTGTGCCTGAAGTGTGTACCTATTGTCCCAACTACGGGAGTGGGTGAGGAGAACAGGGGGAGACTTCATTTCAAAATGAAATTTCAGGAATGGGTCCCCTGCAGACATGGGAACTTCACACTGGTGTGTTGAACAAACCAAGGGCCATGGAATGGCAAGTTTATCTTTCTACTGCTTGGCCTTTGGGCATGTTCATGAAACAAACGTTTCCCTAACACAGACACAAGAGGAGGGTTGGGGTTGGGCAGGGGAGCTGACCATAAAATAGTGTTGGCATATCAGTTAATTAACTAGATTAATAATGCATAGATACAATTAATTATTTACTTAGGAGACAGACAGACAGACAGACAGACAGACAGACAGAAATGGAGAGATAGAGAAAGAGATATTCCTGATCGTTATTTGCAATTAAACGTTATGGAGACTGTTACTACTTTAAAAGTGCAGCATTAAAGGACAATCTTCAAATCTCTATCTAGAGACTATTGTTTCTTTAGTGATTTCTGAAAGCCTTGGATAATAGATAATTCTGAGAGTGGAAAAACGATTTAAAGATCGTGAAGTAGAGTTTAGAGCCGAGATTACAGGATATCTGAGAACTCATTAGTAAAAGAAAAGCAATGGCTACGGTTGCTGAGGTTCAGTCTGATGGAAACCCCTTCCTTTAGACCAAAGCAAAACCTCCTCGTTATAGGTTATTGGAATCAGAACACAGAATTACCACAGTGACAGCCAGCTCTCTGCTGTTCTTAAGCTGGAAGGTCCCTTTGTTATTCTACACACATAAAACACTATAAAGGCCCCCAAGTATGTAGTACTGTACTTTTTTCATCCCAGTACTCAAAAGGTAGAGGCAGGCAGATCTTGGTGAGTTCAAAGCCAGCCTGGACTAGCTGATTCTCAAGCCCTTACAAAGATTCCAATGGGCAAGTATCAAATCCTCAAGGCAAGAATATATCCTCGGGAGTCTGGAAAAATAGCTATATTGATTCGATCTATTTTTTTAAGACAGGGTAACGGCATGTCTCTGGATGACATGGAAGTCATCATGCTAACCTCAAACTCATCTGTCTATCTTTTGCCTCCAAAATGTTGGGATTGACAGCACCTTTTATGTCTAGGGGTTGCCTTTCCAATCTTACTTAGGTTCACACAAGTAAAATGGATAATCTATTGAAGTGATATGAAAACATACCAAAGCAAAAGACCCCTTTCTTCAGCAATTGGCATGTGTGTGGGACTACACACACACACACACACACACACACACACACACACACACACACACACACACACACCCCCTTGGAAGGTAGAGCATAGTGAGAAGTTGAGAGGGAACCCTCTTCTCTAATGAAAAAGACACTAGACATTGAGAAATTCAAACTTGCCTACAAGACCACAAAGACACAACACATCCTTCAAGCTTTACCAGTAACCTTGCTCAATGTTTACAAAGAAAAGAATAAAGCCCCACACACTCCACCCTCCTCACAACCACCAAGACTTTCAGCAGGACCTTACAAGGGCCTACTTATACTTGAACAGTGGGGAGTACATTTGTTTGGGCAACGTCTAATAAAGTCCATTCATGTACCTTCATGTTAGATCTTTCCAGGAAGACTCTGCTCACTGTGACAAAGGCCTGCCTTGTGTAAAGGAAGTCAACAAGGTAGAAACATGGGTAACGTGTTGGTCAAAGTCATCTTCCTGAGAGGGATCTCATTCTTAAGAGAATTCTTTGGGCTATATAGCCTTCTGTACAACACTTACGCTGTCTCCATTTAGAAAAAGCACTCCTTGAAAATATAATGTAACGTTTTGGCCAAAAGCTCTAAGAAAGGTATAATCTAAGCTGTACTTGTAAATTAAAACCCAAGACATACTGAGGCTACCGAGGATTAAGGGACATGAGCAGTTAATGCTGCTGAGAAGGAGGAAAAGGGCCACAGTCTTGTGAATTTAAATTATAGCTGTGGGGGTTGGGGATTTAGCTCAGTGGTAGAGCGCTTGCCTAGGAAGCACAAGGCTCTGCGTTCGGTCCCCAGCTCCGGAAAAAAAAAAGAAAAAGAAAAAGAAAAAAAATTATAGCTGTGTTCCAGTAGGAATCTCTGAGGACTCACTGGAGCATCAAGGTCTTTTAAAAAGAAGTTTTACCCTTAATTATTTAATGTCTTGGGCTGTGTGTGTGTGTGTGTGTGTGTGTGTGTGTGTTTGTGTGTGTGTGTGTCTGTCTGTCTGTCTGTCTGTCTGTCTGTCTGTCTGTCTTAGTACCATCTTTATTCACTGAGCCATCTTTTGGATGCTTGGTTATGTGTCTTATAAAACTGAGTGCTTTTTAACTTTTTTCAGTAGTGTGAGTGGTTTTTCTATATGCCTGTATACCATGTGTGTGACAGGTGCCTGCAGAACCATCCCCCCCAAAGCATTAGCCTAGAACTGGAGTTATAGATATTTGTGAGCCTCCATGTGGGTACTGAGAATTGAACTGTGGGTCCTCTGGTGACACAGTGAGCTAGAGAGCAGCTTAGGCTGTGAGAACCATTTCAACTTCCCTTTCCCAATGTAGGAACAAAATAGATATCTGCATTTCCTTTATGAAGAACTCTCTTCATAACTCTGAAGCAATCACTTTCTTTGAGAATGGCCAGATGGGAACTCATCGCCTGACACAAGTTAAAATGTATCTAGTTTGTCTTCTCATTATGTCCCCCACTGTATCCATTCCTCTTATCATATCAGGCATTGTTTGATCTCAACTTGAACATTTCATGGTCAGGGATGTGGCTCACTGGTAGAATGTTTCCCTAGTATGTGTAAGGGCTCTGGGATCAATCCCCTACAGCAAAGAGATGAAATGCAAAACAAATCAAAAAACAAAGAACTCTAACTAATTAAACTTTAATTAGCAAAATGCTGTATCTGAAAGACAGAGCACATCTGAATAGTTTTCTGCTTATATGTTTGCTGTGTTCAGTGAGAAATGCCTTTTCTTCCTGGTAGACTTCCTTTTAAAACCTGATCGTCTTATACATTTCTCATTTAAGAAAGATGTCATAACTCCTTTAGGCTACAGGAGCACAGCGACAAATGAACTGATTTGAGAAAGAGAAGCTTCAGTGTGAGACAGCACTAGTATACAAGCAATGTATACTAGGGTCCCACGTAATTCTTATATACACCTTGCATAAAGAATCATCACTCGGGCTGGAGAGATGGCTACGTGGTAAAGAGCGCTGACTGTTCTTGCAGAGGGCCAAGGTTCAGTTCCCAGCAACCACATAGTAGCTCACACCTGCCTGTAACTCCAGTTCCAAGATATCTGGCACCTTCTTCTGACCTGTGTAGGTCCTAGGCATGAATGTGGCACACATTCATATGCACAGGCAAAACACTTATACACATAAATGGAAATAAATCTAATTTTATTTTTTAAAAATAACCATTACTGGATACATATTTGCAAAACTACAATTGGCATTGTTCATCACCACCACCACCAAAAAAAAAAAAAAGGGCTTCTGGATTCACGTAGTTTCCAGACAAATAGGAGCTAGAATCTCCAACTGTCATTTGTCCCAACATTTCCAAGTCAATCTCCTCCTTCCACAATTCCAGATACATATCCATATATACATGCGTCGCTTTAATATTCTGTCTGCTTTTCACCCTGTCTTCTTCACTCTGCCTACTGTTCTTTTTTAACCACACCCCTCTGATTTAGCTGCATGTACTATGAAACAGAAGGGCTGATTTTTTTTTTTAGTTTGTAGTACTAGATCGGAGTTCCTTGGTCTTCATTTAAAAAGCAGGTGAGCTGAATACTTTCTGATTTTCTAAGGAAGCAACTAAATTAAGATGAGTTCTGTACATGGCCCTTGATTACTTTTTTTCTATTGTGGGCCAGCCCTGTTCTAGGACGCTTGAATTGAGATTCAATGAACCATGTTTTTAAAGCTTAACTCTACAGCATTTAAAGAAAAAAAAAACTCGAAAGAGCCAAACTTTTTTAATCATACCAGCTCTATGGAATTTCTTTTTGGTTTTAATATAAATGCCTTAGCTTTCAAAGCCAAAGGCAATCATAAGAAATTACTATGAAATCTTGCTGAGTGTTTATTGGTTCTTGTTTTAAGGCAGTTGAAATCAATGTTTAAAAAAAAAAGGCATTGAATATTAGCGATCTCTTCCGTCCCATAACAGAGTAACAGCAACTTGAAGTGAACAGTCTGTAGAAGTATGTTTTTTCTCTTGCTTTTCTGTCCTCTACTCCTTTTACCAAAGACTGGCTCTGATGCACAAATGGAAAGTTCATTTATTCTCAGATGCTCCTAACTCCGCTTCTCATGAAATATGTTGTAAATGGTAGCTGAGTTCTTTATTTTGTTCTATGTATATCAGATCCCATGGAACAGGAGTTACAGACAGTTGTGAACTGTTAGGTGGGTGCTAGGCATGAACCAGGGTCCTCTGAAAGAGAAGTCAGTACTCATAACTGATGAGCCATCCCTCCAGCCCCAGTATTTGGGTTTTTAAATGAAGGGAGAAACCGTTGGCTCACACCATGTGATTGGGAAAGCACATTCTCTATTCATAGACAAAGTGCCTGCTCAAACACACTTGGAAAGGGATACCAAACTGAATGCTAAGGGTAAGAAATGTACTGAGAAGAGAAATGGGATAGATTTTAAGTGTAAATGTTAAAAGGCAATGAGTTTGCACCAGTTTCTCAAAAGAAACACTGACTGTTTCCCATGAGATATAAAGAGTTCTTTAGACAGAAGATCAAAAAATACTTTATTGCTGATCCAGGTGTAAAAAGGGGGTCTTACACAGCCCAAGCGGGCCTCTAACTGTGTGACCATGGATGACGCTGAATTTCTCATCCTCATGTTTCTGTCTCAAGTACTAAGATTATAGATGTATATCAACAAAATCCAATCAGCCAACAATCTAGATGTACTCACATTTATGGCAACTTGTATTAGGTGACAAAGGAGTTATTTTGACACAAGATAAGAATGTGGAGGAAAAACCATACCCAGTAGTTGAGCAGTATGTATATATGGCCGTGAAGATGGCAATCAAGTATAATCCTTTAAGAAGCACCATAAACAAAGTCAAGATATGGAACCAGGCTAGGTGTATATCCACAGGTAAATGGATGAGACAACATGGTGTACACACACTATGGAGTTTCTCTTCAGCCACAAAGGACAAAATCATGTGATTTGCAGAGAAATAAACAGACGTGAAGATCATCATGTTAAAGGAACTAAGCCAGAACCAATCCATTACATAATCTAGATGTTTTAAGGATACCTAGGTTTTGCAATGAGGACTACTGGAGACAAAGGGATTAATGAGAGGGGAGTTAATTAATTATAGCGGGGATAGATCCAAGCAAAGCACATAGGCTGGATATATGAAGACATCATGATGAAACTCACTGATTTTTATAGGGTTTTAAGCTTTTTATTTTTAAGCAATAAAGCAAAGTCTTGGACTGTATGTATACCCAATAGAGAACACCCATGAGCTATGAATCCCATCTATGGCAGCAGAAGGTGGGTGACAAAAACACCAAAACCTTGAGTGCTAAGAAAACATAATATAATACAATATAATGTCCCAGGTGGTACTAACACTAGGAAAAAAATCTAAGAAAAGTCACAAATTGTTATGTTGCTATTCAAAGCAGCACTGCTGGTAATAACCTAATTATCATCAACAGAGGAATAGGTCAACACAATACAGCCTATCTGTGTAATAGAATATTATCCAATCATAAGAACAAATCAAATTCAGATATATGTTACAACCTGACTGAAGCTCACACATCACCAAGTAAAAGGAGCCTGTTAAAGAGTCCATGCAAGAGTCCATTTGTAAGAAATGTTTAACATCAGCAAATCTAGAAACAGAAAATACATTAGCAGTTATTTACGAAGGGATCTGGGGATGAGTAGAAACTGGGATTTATGAGGAAAGAGTGTGTAGTTTCTTTCTAGAGTGTTTCCAACTTATTTTGGTGAAGGAGGTACAATAGCCAGCATATAAAAGGCACTGGTTCTTACAAATGTGTGAATGAAGTGTAGGTCTGAGTCAATAGTAATTCATGAGTTGGGACAAGCATCCCAACTAAGGGCAGGTATTAGTAAGAAGACACATGGGAATAGGATATCTAACAATCACTATATTATCTGCTACAATGAAAAGTTAAATTTGAGAAGAGTAAACCTTGGCTTTAAAAGAATAAACAATTCATAATAAATACATGTGGCAGGCAGGGGGGCAGGGGCCCCATGATTATGACTTTCAACATGCTTTTTTAAGAGACCAATACTTGATGTAATTCTAATATTAGAAAGCTACATTAAGCTATTCTTTGCTAGGGCAATTTTCCTAATCTCTCAATTGCTACCTTAGCCATTTTCTAATTTTTATTTGTTGTGAACATAAAACAATTCCTTGCTGTTGGTCTAAGGCATTACTAAAATAGTTTCAGCTCACTTTCTAGATGGGATATGCAGCTACAAAGCAAGCTAAAATACAGGTTGTTATACAAGTTCAGCCTTTCCAGGCCACCTAAGAAACCCCAGAGGAACACACAATGGTCTGCTTCATGGAAACAAAGGAAGCAAATCCCAGAGGTTTTTAATAATCCCAGGAGGTGGGGGAACGTATACATTAATCCATCCTCCCTGCTTCCAAAAAGGAGTGAAATTACTGCATATAACGTGCTATGCACATTGAAAGCCTGAAGTCATTTGACCTAAACTTCAATAATAAAGCACACAAATTACAGTCATTATGCAGATCTATGATTTGAGATCACCTACCAATCAGTAGGAGAAACACAGCTAGTTAGCGTTTTTCAAAAACTTTGCCAAAATACAGCTTTAAGACTGCTGATTATTCTTAGGTCTACTAACCCTGCAAGGTAAGAGAAAGGAGACCAATGAGAAAAACGCACATTTCTGCAATCAGCTTTATCATATTTCACTAAGAATCACTTTCGTGTGTGTGTGTGGGGGGGGTGTAGTTGGGAGAAATAGTGCTATTACTTTAAAAGCCCATCCTTCATTTTGGTGAGTTCCTAATAGTTTTAATTTTACTCCACATTGAAACCAAACAGTCTGCTTATTACTTACTAAATGACAAGTTCATTATGAACTTAAAATACTATCTAAGGATCTTAGATCCCCATTTGAACTGCAAAGGGACCTATGCCAAACCAGAGTGAATGGCCTGCAACGCATACTGATTGACCTATGCTTGGCTATTGCATTGGCACTGTATTGCCTGGGTATCCAGAGCACCCTCCAGGAGGGAGAGAGAGAGAGAGGGAGAAAGAGAGTCTTGGAGTGTGTGTTACATTTATTGTTCACTGAAATTCTTTTGTGTCCACTTCACATCTAACCTCAGAAGCTCTGGAATCACAAATGTTTATTACTGCATCCAGCACTATCTGAATTCCTGCATGTCAAATGGTTTGCCCAATTGAGTCAACCTCATCTATTTTGCACACTTACACTCACCTATTTTACCACTACCTCTAGGGTTCAATGCTAGGGACAGCCATCAACACTCAGGACAATACAAAAGAGCAATACTAGAACTTCACCAGACCTCTCCAATAACAGTCAAGATTCCAACAGATACGCCCACAACAGTGTTAGGAAAAGTATCGAAGGAAATATGTTGAGGTCCTGAGGGGTAACTAGGGGCAGTCAGGAAAGACTTTTTTCTGTCACTGATTCTCTGAGGCAAGGACACATAATTTGTTGGCACTGTGAATCCAACTCAAATCCTAATTTATAACTTTTAATTGATCTGATGATCTACAATTTCAAATTCCTCAATGGACTTCAGAACCATACAGTGATCTGAAAGAACCACATGTGATCTTGAAATCCTCAAGGAAGTATATATACAGAGGTTCTAAGGATTTTTGTTACAAGTGCCTATGAAATTAAGCTTCTCACAACTCTCTCTAAGTCTGTTTTGCTTCTGAACTTTATTGTTTTGCCCTACATCCCAATCTCCAAGGTTTCCTTCTGATGAGTGAAAGACAACATAAAAAAAACAACCTAACAGTCCCAAGGTTGCTTGCATCCATTCTAGCCTCAACTACAAATACAAAGTGGCCTAAAGAGGAAACACCCCTGGCTATGACTTCTTGCTTTGTTGCTCAACAATGTATCTCAACTGTCATCTCCAAGCCATGAGTCACAGTTGCAGAAACCCCAGAGACACGGGGCTTATCAATCATACCAGACAAAGGCCTTGGTAGGTCCATTCCTGCAAGGTGGTTGATATAAGGCTAAGCTCAAAGTGTCAAGGAAATTCCTCAAGTCAGGGAAGTCTGGCCATTAGCAACATAACCTTTCTCGGCACTCAGCAGATCTCCTGTGCAGTCACAGATGACCCCAGAGAAAGACTAAAATTGCCTATATCCAGGAGTAGCAAATTAAATTTAAAAACTAGGAAAATCTAGTGGATTAAAAGCAATAAAATTGATACTGTTTATGTACTTATTCGTCAATCAATGTTGACATTGTAGAAAAACACAAATATGTCCATCTTCTGTTTGTAATATAGTTTGCTTACAATACCTAGTCTGTACCACCCCAAAAATGGGCATTGGGTTTTTTTTCTGAGACCTGTAATGCTCCAATAAGAGGATATCTTAAGACAAGGTATATATTAGCCAATTCCTCTCCAAAGTCCCATGGAAACAAAAATATAACTAGGTATGGTGCATGCCTTTAATCCCAGCACTTGAGAGGCAGAGGCATTGGGTGTCATTTCAGTTTAAGGGTAGTTTAGTCTACATAGTGAATGCCAAGCTAGCCAGGGCTTCACAGTGAGATCTTGAGAAAATGAAAAGGTATATATGAAGGCATATCTTTGAATGTAAATCAAGGTCTTAATGTGTTTACTTACATGAAAAACTGAATTCACATTGGCTAGAGATATAGTTTAGTTGTAGGTCACTTTCCTAGTATATGTACATACACAAGACCCTGGCTTTCACATCCTCCTCCTCCTTATCTCCTTCATCATCATCACCACCACCACCATCATCATCATCACCACCACCACCACCACCACCATCATCATCATCATCACCGTTTTCTAACAAAACAGAAAGTGTAGGAATAAAGACAAACACTCATTTGCTATGCATTCACGTCCCTACACATCTGCTTAATTTCTGGCAATCTTCAGATATACATATAACCAGACTGGGGTTCCTCAGTCACTATATAACCAGTGCAAATTTATAGCCAGTGCACTAGAAGTGTCTTTGTTCTCTTTACTATATTACTGTCAGGAAACCAAAACTGAAGGTCTGTGTGTTTCCATTCCCACTGTGGGCAGAGATGAAGGGAGAGGGGCTGAAGCTGGAATTGCTTTAGAATTGTGGCATTTGCCATAGGATCTGATGCAGACAATGGTGTTTGAGAAATCTGGCCAAAAGACGAACTTGAGACCCACACTCCCAAACTCAGACTATCAGTCAGGTTTCTCTGGCTTAGAACAACAGGGTTGAGGGCACGCTGGCAGCATTACTCTAATCTACCAACTCGGCTGCCATAAATTTGGGGATGGGGTCCATGTGCCAACTATTAATTCACAAAGCAATTATTGTCATCATCATTTGAACCCAAAGACATTACAATTACCTACCACTCCCATGATGTGGCTGGCCCTTTGTCAATTTAGGATGAGTTATGATCATGGAGAGTAGGTGTTTCAGGACTACAGTCACTAGGACAGAAGTGAGCAAGAAAGAAATGGCTGGGATGTGCCAGAAGAGAGAGAAAGAAAAGGGAAGTACACAACCTAGTACTACCAGTAATGGCAAAGTCACTTCCAACTGACGCAAATGGTGACCTGGCACCAAAGCCTCGGGTTCCATGCTAACTCCCAGCAAGCGCAGGCGTCTGTTTTTCTCCCTGGTTTCCATTACACATAGCCTGCAGATAGCACGCGGCATTACTGGTGCAATTACTGAGTATAATTATCATGAAGAGTCTTTGATGTGATAGAAAAAATTATGAAAATGACCCTTCCTAGAGGAGAAGGGCAGTAAATACAGCCTCATTCGGAAAATTCAAGGACCGCCTTTTGTACCAGGCCCTTCTGCCGGAAAAGCATAAGTCATTTAATATACTTGGTTTTTTTTTCTCCCTCTCCTTGAATATGTTTTATCCTATGTGGAAATGAATAGCGGTATGTCATTCAAGATATATTTTAAGAATATACTTAAAAGTACTTCAAAGGAAAAGAAAAAAATGAAATGACCTCCTCTGTGTAGTTCCTCTGATCCCATGGTAACCAAGAAAGAACAATTTTTAGAATCTGCCTTCAAGGATGAGAATAAATAACAACTGAACTAAACCCTGGCCTCATCTTAAAGCTAATACTTGTCAATGACACAATTATCTGCTGGAACATGCCAACACTGCAGTACAGTGTTATAAGAAACACTAACTAGAAGTATAAATGTCCCATGTCACATTTTGAATCCATCTGATCCTGTGTTTTAATACTGAGTCAAAATGACCCAATCCTAAATCGTATGTAATATTACAGAAGCATATACATTTACCATATCCAATTCACTCAGTTTCAGGGTAGGACAGCAAAATTATTTTAAAAGTTGAGACAAAATTATGGATGTCCAGCATTCTGAGCCTTGATTTTTTTGTAAATTGACTGTTCACAATTGTGGCACAATTGGGGTGAACCTATAAGAAGAGCCTCGTAGGAAGTCATTTGAGTACTTTCTGGAGAGACTGTGGAAGCCCAGCCTCTCTGGCTTCCTGTGAGAAGCAAGTTCTTCCTATACAAGCTCCTCAGTCTGTGACACCATCTACAAGAAGTCTTTGGCATAGCTAAGCTGAGACCAGCACCATACCTTTGAATTGCTATAACTATGAGCTAATGAAACGTCTGTCCTTCATAAAGCTAGCCTGCCCCCAGAGATTTCATTATAGCAAATGAAACCATTTATAACCCTGGGGCTAGAAAAACAGAGGCAGGTAGATGCCTGGGGCTTTCTGGCCATTTAGTTTTGCTGAATTGTTGAGTTCAAGGTTCAATGAGAGCCTCTTGTTTCAAAGAAAATTATAAAGTAAAAAATTAATAGAGGATAACTGACATTGACCTCTGACAACCCCCCCACACACACAGTAATAAACACAAACAGGTACACATACAAAGAAATGAACTATAGTTCAGTCTCACTTTATAGGCATATGCAGACCAGAAAAGGTTCTTGGTAGCCCAGACTCTGAGTTTCCACTTAGCTTAATGACCGCCAGGAAGAAAAAGGGATGGGGTCCTATAGTGTTTCATCATTTCATTAGTCTGCTGTGATTTTTGGCTACAAATAAAATGAATTATTATTTCTATGATGGCCAATCTCGACTGTCACCTCGACTGAATTGGCAGTCACCATGGAAACATACCTGTGGGCATGTCCATGAGGGTTTCCATAATGGTTAAAAGAGGAGGAGGAGAGAATGATCTGAATATGGGTGGAATCATCCCAGGGGCTGAAGTTGCAGGCTGAATACAAAGGAGGCAACTAAGCAGGGGCACTCAACTCTCCCTCTCTCTGCTTCCTGATCAGCTGCCTCGTGCTCCTGTCATGCCTTCCCCTCCATGATGGGTCCTGTCAAACCATCGGCCAAAAGAAACCCTTCCTTAAGAGGCTTGTCAAGCATTTTTGCCACAACAGTGAGAAAAGTAACTAATCAGCCTATGCCTGAAAAAAAAATTTCAGGCTGAGCACACTGGTGGTGGTGGCACACTGGCGGTGGCGGAGCACTCATTTAATCCTGGTACTCAGGAGGCATAGGCTGGTGGATCTCTGAGTGTGAGGCCAGCCTGGTCTACAGGGCAAGTTCCAGAACAGCCAGGGCTACACACAGAAACCCTGGGCAAGGCAAAGCAGGAGCAGAACACATGCTTGGCACATGTGAGGCCTTCAGTTCTATCCCTAGAAGTGAAATGAAAAAAGATTGTTTTTGTTTTTTTGCTTAGTGGTTAAAATTCTAATAGCATTCAATGGTCTTTATACATTTGTTTAATTAATGTCTTGTGTGTATGTAAATTTGTGTGAGCACACTTTGGGTCTGACACCTCTGGAAGTCGGAGGACAACTTGAGGGTTTTGTTTCTCTCCTGTTGTGTGAAGTCTGGAGACTGAACTGAGAATGGCAGGCAGGAAATGCACTTACCCTCCCCTCCCTGCTTCCCCCAGCCATCTCACCAGCCTGAATTAACATGTCAGTAGCCCAGGGATATCTGCTCCAAAAGTGTATTACTTACTGTGCACTTGTTAGAACCGAATTAAAAATCTGCCTAAAATTCTGTGATTATACTCATTAAGCCAGAGACACCATGTTTTATGAGAAGCATAGAAGCTTCGGTATAGGCTTACTTAGGCTGCTTAGCAGGTATGACTTGGGGATAAGACCAGAGCCTACTTTGGAGAGCTGTTGGAAGCATTATAGGTTCATAGTCTCCAAGTCAATAGTATCCACAGGATGGGTACCTCAGGGATAGAATTGACCTTGTTCCATCTTTAACACTGTAAGAAAGTATTAGCTAATTTTACAAACAGCAACATCAGAAGATACTATAGATTTCTCCTTTTAGCTTCTGGGTTCTGCATATTTAACTGATAAAAATTGGTGTCTTAGTATCAATAGCCTTAAAAGCACTTATTTTTAAAGATTGTGGTACTTTTAAAGAAAAGACTTATCTATTTATATGCATGCTCTGTCTGCATGTAAACCTGAACCCTAGTAGAGGGCATTGGATCCTGAGCCACCATGTGGTTGCTGGGAACTAAACTAAGGACCTCTGGAACAGCAACCAGTGCTCTCAACCACTGAGCCATCTCTCCAGCTCCCTGTTTTTGCTATGTTCAATTCTGTGTGTGTGTGTGTGTGTGTGTGTGTGTGTGTGTGTGTGACGGGGGGAGAGGGGAAGAGAGAGAGAGAGAGAGAGAGAGAGAGAGAGAGAGAGAGAGAGATATGCATGCATGTGCCTGGCACAAGCTCGCATCTGGAATGTACTTAAGTGTTCTCCAGAGGCCAGACATGTCATGGAGCTAGAGTTATAGACAGTTGTGAACCATCTAATGTGGGTGCTGGGAACGAAACCTGAGTCCTTCATAAGAACAATATACACTTTTAATTATTGAGCTATTTCTCCAACACCCAAAGCAGGCTGACCAATAATTTCACTTTATTCAAAAACTATCCCTTTTTGAAATATAGACAATAGAATCTTTAATTTTAAAAATGATTGTTATAAAGTTGAGAGAAAAAAGTATTAAAAGTTGACCCATGTCAGCAAGCTTATACTCTGATCTAATATATTAGGGGATAAATTCTATGTCAATATCCAAGTATTTCTACACTTTTCCTTTGTATCTTAGCATATTCTTACTCATAAATAAAATGAAAGAAACTGAAAAAGGACACTTCTGTTATTGTTTTTAAATATGCACATGACCTTTTAAAATTTGCATGCAAAAAAATGTACCTACTGCACTGCCCGGACTAATGACTACTCTTTTCCTAATAGCAGTCATTTTGTTGAAAGAACATTCTGTTCTGTGAGGTAAAAGCAAAGCGGGTGATGCAGAAATTCAGACTGTCTACTAAGGATAAATGTATGTCAACTAAAAACTAAAACTATAAATAAATAAAACACCCTGAGATGAAGGGAGTTTGTTCTTTATCACATCAAAGGCAGAGGGAACAAAGATGGAAATGACAGCTCGCCACACAACTGGTTAGCATTTACGCACCTTTTTTTCTACTGCCCCCCACTTTGATGTCACTGACGAGAGTTTATGGACCTCAGAGCATCTGTCAGCTTATTGCCTGATCACTTCCTTATACTTTCTTTTCGTCTTAAATATCTCTGTCAAATTCATAGGTGTATACAAAGGCAGGCGACCTCAGAGGTACCCTGGCCTTGATCCCAAGTAGTATACAGGATTGAGGGCACCAAGAAACTGGATAAACAAGAGTGTGATTATAATTACAGCATTATTAAATTCAACAATATAACAGGAGAAAAGCATAAGCTCTAGGGGATTCTATGCCCTCTTCTGGATTCCCATGTGCACATAACCTACCCGACATATATTTACACATAATTAAAAATAATAAAAATAAATTTTCAAAAAAGAATGTATATGCATATGGGGATATGTATGCAAGGCCTTGGATTTAAGAGTTCCTAAACACAGAGGAGTTAAGGGTGTAAGCTGGAGAAAGAACAAAACCTTCAATATATTTAAAGAGCAGAAGACAGGCCAGTGAGATGGCTCAGGGTAAAGGTGATAACTGCCAAGCCTGACAACTTGAGTTAGATCCGAGACCCACATGGTAGAAAAAGGACCTATGCCAGCAAACTGGCCTTTAACACACACACACACACACACACACACACACGCACGCACGCACGCACGCACGCACGCACACACACGCACACACACACCCCACACAAGTAAATAAGAAACAGTTGTTTTTGTTTTAATAAAAAAAAACTACTTCAGATTAGGGATAGAAAAAATTCAGAAGGCCTAGTAAATTAAACACAAAATCAAAACTAGACAGGAACAATTTATTTCTACAGAGATTCCAAAACCCACAGTAAGAGTTTGTATATCTGTCTGTCTGTCTATCTGTCTGTCCGCTCCTCCCCCTCACTGTGTGTGTGTGTATCTGTCTCTGTATCTCTCTCTCCCTGCCTGCTTCTTTCTGTGTGTCTCTGTCTCATCAAAGGGAGGAAGCCATTTAGAGTAACCACTTCATCACAGTCACGGGGCTAGAAAGGAGATGGTCAAGTAACTGAATGACTTCTTTGTCTTCTAAGTAGACTCACATTCTCTAACCAGAACACTGAACGGAGCAGGTCAGAGGTACTAGATCAAATAGTGGGATCCACGATGCTCTGCATCTAGTCACCGAAGCAGGAGGAGATAAATCACTGAGACAGATGGTATCCACCAACCAGTTTGGAGGAACTCAAGGTGAAATTGGTTGGCCAACATGTGTGGCTGTCTTTAAAAACAGCTACTGTGCACAAGAGACTGGTGCTTGTCAATGTGATTCCTATTCTAAGAAGGGTTCCAGAAGGATCCTGGGAAGTAGAAACCAGTGCACTCATTTCCATATCAAGCAGGCTGGTGAACTTTTACAAGAAAGTTGAAGTCACTGCACACTTACAAATGAAAGTTTAAGAGGAGGGAACAGAATTTTAGCCAAGGGGGAAAAGTCACAATAACTTATTAACCCTGAGCTATTGGAACAGGTGGAGCAAGGACAGTTTATGAAGAATGCTAAAAAAGCAACAAAGGCACTAGCGCCGTTTACTGTGTATTACAACTGAACTTTCCTTAAAGGCTGAGAGAGAGAGAGAGAGAGAGAGAGAGAGAGAGAGAGAGAGAGAGAGAGAAACATCAGAGGTTCAAGAAAATGACTGGGTCACTGATTTCCCTCAAACAAACAAAGAACGAAGCTAGGAAAGGTACAGAGTAAGAAGTTCAGGTTCAATATGGGAAAATAAGAATCTGACCTCTTTTGATTAAGTAAACGGTTCTTTGCATCGCCTCCTGCTATGCTAAAGATACTTAGCAAAGAACCCAGGAACTATAGCAGTGACTGACTCAGCATCGATTCAGATTTGGGAATGGACTACCACACAAAGCAAGCCTTAGTTTCACCCCCCAACACCCCTCGCCAGAGGAAAGGGGGCAAAAGAAACATTCAGCCTGTGAAATTTACTGTAGAAGTCTGAAGCCACCCTCTGGGACACAGCCTTTTCTTTTGCACACAAATACTTCAGTTGCATATTTAACCAACTCTGCCATCTGACTTCTAGACATTCAGTTCTGCCCTGGATTGAAAAGGGACAAAGAGTGGACCAAAATCAATGACAGCAGAAGTGACAGCTGAAAAGGAAGGCAGAAGCGACAGCAGCAGAACAGTCTGGGGCCACTTAGCTTAGGGGCGCATAGTTCCTCATACTTCAAAGAGCCCTAAGGCCGTTACTGCATTCTAACAGCATTTGTTAGCTGACTTTCATAATGATGACTTCAAGTCTTCTTTAAGGGATTGTTGTTTCTACCTTTTTAATAAAGTGGAAGAACAAATACTTTAGAAGCAACTTTCCTGAAAAATGTTTAAAATATTTTGAAAGAAGACAATTTGATATCTATCATTGGGAACAACAACAACAAAAAAAAAATTTACACAGAGTGTTTTTTTTTTTCAGAGAAAGAAAAAGAATTAAGACTTTATTTTTACTGGTACTAAAGATAAACTCAGAGCCTGACACAGGCACTGAGGCACCTATCAGCAGGAAAGGTTCCCGGGGTGGGTGTGGGAGGTTTGATCCTTATCCTCTTAGATCCTCCTCCCCAAGTACTGGGATCACAGGAATACAACTGCATCCTAAGACACGACTCTTTCCCAGTGTGTTTGTTTCTTTCATGTATGTTCATGTACATGCCACAGTGTTCACGTACATGGGGAGTCAGAGAAGAACTCGCTGCATGCACTTGGTTTTTTTCTTTCCAATACATGAGTTCCTGGAACTGAACTCTGCTGCTTGGTCTTGGCAGCAAGTGCCCCTATTGATTGAACCCATCTTGTCAGCCACCCAAGACATTGTTTTATTTATTTATTTAGGTATTATTGCTGCCCCCAACACATAATTTGAAAGACATAAGCCAACACATGATACAAGGTGCAAGTGAGAATGCTTACAGTCAACCATTGAACTGAGCCCAGGGACCACAATGGAGGCGTTAGAGAAAGGACTGAAGGAGCTGAGGGGTTTGCAACCCCATAACAAGAACAATGATATCAACCAACCAGAACCCCCAGAGTTCCCAGGGACTAAACTATCAACCAATGAGTACACATGGAGGGACCATGGCTCCAGCCACATATGTAGCAGAGGATGGCCTTGCCTGGCATCAATAGGAGGAGAAGCCCTTGGTCCTGTGAAGGCTCAATGCTCCAGTGTAGGGAAATAAAAGAAAGGGTGATGAGGTAGGAGTGGGAGGGTGGGAGGGGGAGCACCCATATAGAAGCAGGGGGAGGAGGATGGGAGATCGGAGACCAGGAAAGGGGATAACATTTAAAATGTAAATACAGAAAATATCCAATAAAAGAAAAAGAGCATGAAAGAAAAAATAAAGACTTCCACAAAAGTACTAGACATGTTTGAGAGAAAACTGTATGCAGGAGGATGCTGTAAGGAAAACCAGTTTGCTTGGTGTACATTTGGAATCTAAGAACTGCTCCAGGGGAGGACATTAGTGGTCCTCCCACCCATGTGTGATGTCCTTGCCAAAGACACAACATCTGAGAACTGACTGGCAGAGCAAGGCAAATAAAGGACAAAAAACTAATCCCTGAAGATTTAGAAGAGGAGTTAAGCGAACATGATAATAAGGTTTATTCCTAGGGTGGGTTCAAATTATTTCTTCAAACACACAATTTCCCAAGTGAGTAGAGAAAATGTGCTGAACACCCTTCACATCTGCTAAATGCATTCCTCTTGAGACAACTTGGGCATGGTGAATGGAGCAGAACCTACACAAGCAGGAACAGAATAAGAGAATGGTGCTTGAGAGGACTGAGCCACGCTCACACTGTATGGCCACAGCAGCAGTAGGACGGCACGCCCTACTCCCTGGGAAAGGTACCAGGTGCTCCTGGAAGTGACATGGTGCCTGGATGATATGAAGGACTAAAGAGCAGTCTCTTGAAAAATCAAAGTTGCTCACATTGCATTAGTCATGTTCCTGTGTATGAGAAAGCCCCCCAAGGTCAGGGAGAAAAAGTGATGTTAACACCAGCTTCGCAAATAGGGACTCCACATGATGGAAACAAAGACCTTCAAGAACGGACTGACAGGGAAAGGGGCAGGAAAGAAAACTGTGAGTCACTCTTTTATGATCTAAATGCCAATATTACTAAATGTCACATGCCCTATCTGGAGCCTACACAAAACATAGACGATACAAATGTTCGATATGAGAATGAATGCATTATGACTAATTTTATAGTTTTAGGTGGCCTTGATGTTAGATGGAACTCAGCATAACCCATGACCACTCCCAATCTCAGAAGGCATTTCATAAATGGGTATGGGGACGTGTGTGTGTGTGTGTGTGTGTGTGTGTGTCTGTGTGTGTGTGTGGTCATATATGGCACTTAGTGCTGATATTTGGAGAGTGCTTCTTGAGAACAATGCCCTCTTAACATTTCCTACTTCTTAGCAGGATCAGACACTAAAAGCTCCAGAGTGATGCCTCACTACAGGAGGGATGAAAAGCTTACAATCCTGCCAGCATTTCTGGAAGGAACAAGCATCCTCTGTGCGGGCACACAGTATTTATTTCATGAGACGCCACACAATGCCGACTTTTCAGTGAAAGCTTGTAAACTCCTTGTTTCCTCTCCGAGGAAAGAACGAGCACTGCTGTGGTCCTCAAGGCTCCCTGCCTCGTCTCCAGCTCCCACCTCTCCACAGCTGCTCCCACCACAGAAAGTAGGTGAGTCAGATAGCAGAGCCAGCCTAGTGGCAGAGGAGGCAGCAAACAGCTGGAAATGTCTGCCTGTTTTAACTGCACTACACTGGCGAGTATGTTTTATTTTTGTTTTGAAAGATGTGTTTCCATTCACGCTCACCCTCCCCTAAACATCTCAAGTTTGTCAAATGAAAAAGGACAATATCCCCATTTCTCTCCCTTCCCAGCTCTCAATGTCTCCCTCTACATTCTAGGGATGGAAGGAGGAAAACTGCCTATGTAGGAATGAATGACTGCTCTCTGGGTTTCAAATCACTGAGACACCGAGGGAGCTTTAGACCTTAAGATGAAATTTCTTAAGAAACTGGAAAGGCAAGTGGAAGTTAACTTATAACTTTGGTCTCTTGTTCTCCAACCTGTGACCAGTGAAAGAGAGGCTAAGATCCCCTAGAAACAGTTACAGACCGGCTACGTGGGAGTTAGGAATCTAACGTGGGTCCTCTGGAAGAGCAGCCAGTGCTCTTAACCACTAAAGCATTCCATCTTTCCAGACCATGTACCATTTTCTTTTAGGTCACATTAGTTAATACCAGACATTAGAATAATGCCAATCAAAAAGTATGATTTGAGAGTATTGTGCTACTGGGTATGCTGCTTGCTTGCCTCATCAGACGTTTTTTCAAATGTAAGTGTAACTCACAATTTACCCATACTCAGTGTACATACAATTTGTGACTGTTCATTTGCTCACAGGGCTGTCTATCACCAGGCTCAAACCATTCCTATCACCTCCAACAGAAGGCCTGCCCTTCCTCTACACACACACACACACACACACACACACACACACACACACACACACACACACACACACACGCAGTGCCAGACATGCGCTTAAACAGATATTTTCAACGCGTTCTCCATGGCTCTGAATTTGCCTTTTCTAGGTAGTTCATTAGCCTAATGCTGATAAAAACATGTACTCCTACCTCCAAAGCCTTTCCTTCATCTCAAACATGTTTCTGTTATATATTTTATTTTTAGTCTGATGTGGGATAAAATATTAGTAACTTCTTTAGAACACTGAAACCATACAAGTCTCCAAAGTCATGATAAGCTCCCCACCACCATGCTAGGGTTCTAATTTTCTTGAGCAACTATCCAGGACTGGGTTGCTGGACTATATGAGCCATTAATCTCCGTCTAAAAGAAATTCCCATCTGCTAATGGCAGACATGTAATGTGTCATTGGTCTCCACAAGCTGACATTCCTACTACTCAGGATACCAGAAACAACAAAGCCATTTAAATTGGGAGAGGGACCAAAAGACAAAGCACTCTAAACCAAGGTTTTAATTCCTCAAGTAAGAAAACATACTTAAATTTAGTCCCTACTTCCTGTTTTCAACCTGGAATTTAGCATTCTGAACTTTTAACATAACACACACACACACACACACACACAGAGAGAGAGAGAGAGAGAGAGAGAGAGAGAGAGAGAGAGAGAGAGAGAGAGAGAGACAGAGACAGAGACAGAGAGAGAGACAGAGACAGACAGAGACAGACAGACAGACAGGGGGTGCACACATTTGTAAAAGTCAAATGAAGTAGTAAGAGACAGGCCCTCCACCTTGACAACTTTCCTGTGAATTATATCTTTCAAAAAACAGTGGAGGGAACACATAATCAACTCTCAGGATCAGAACACAACAAATTATCCCCAAGCTATCTAGACGTGAATGCAGCTGAAAAATCTAAGAATATCCAGTGTTCCGAACACAGCTACAAAGTGGGCTTCCTAGTCACTAAGCAATTCAAGCCAGTCTCAGGCTATAACAAGACACTCTCGTAATACAGTTGAGCGCAAACATGATCAAGCTATTTTAGGAGCCTGGCATGGGTGGGTTGAATGTCTTTCTCAAATGATGGTGGGAGGCAGTAATTGGCCTTTGTGAAGGAAGTCATAGAGCTTGTTGATTTCTTTTCACTCTGAAAATTCTCTTTATTCATTATTCCAGCTGTCGGGCAAAACACTTCCCTGATAATCACTGCTGCATTCTAGCCCCCTAGTCAAGGGATGGTTTTTTCTACTCCAAAAGTTCTCTTTTATTTAGTATTTATTTTCTCTTTCATCAGTAATTTTGGTGGTTATCCTGTGATTCCCACCTAATTCATAAAACTTTCTCTTTACAGCAACTTCAATCTCTCACCAGTTTCATGCTTGCTTTACTGCCTTTCCCCGGCTAGCCAATCAACAAACATTTAGTGTTTAACTAAATGAAGTGGTGCACAGTGCCAAACATCAAAGATAAAAATGGCCACACTCTGCTCTTGAGTCTAGTACGTTCCCTTGCTAGCCCCATTCAATTCTGGTCTTAGCAATGTCTTGGCAAGCTTGGCAGTTGAGAGAACCTTCCCAAGGAGTGACTAAGTTTGAGATCTGAGTATCTTGGCTGTCCCTGCCCCAGGCAAACCCTCTAACATCTCCATCATATTCAATTGGTTTGATTTTATTCAGATGCTGAACACACGCAGGAACACAAGAGTCTCAGGAACACTAATGGCTCAGGAATCTCCACCTCCCTTACATAAGCCAAAGCTACAATTACTTTTTTTTCCAAAAAAAACCCATCAAAACCTACCAACTGATGTGGGGGGAGGGGAATGACACACAAGGAATCAAGCCGGTTGAAAGTTTCAAATATGCACTATTTTCCATATTACTCATCTTTCCTAAATGTCTACAGCTGTCTCGCCTTCATTTCTCTGCAGAAAGATGGAGCAATAGCCCATAATAGTTGACAGGTCAGAGAGCAATGGGTTCAGAAACAGCAAGTGACTGGACAGTAGATGTAAAAGGCAAGGCCTCAGGAGTGGACCAGAGAAGGCATTAAGGCACCAGTATACACATCTGCCCTCCAAGTGTAAGCATCCTATCACAGAGGCCATCTCAAGTCCTCAGTAGCTAGCTTCAGAGGTTGCAGAGGTCAAGAGCATATAATAAAGGCACAAATCTAGTGTGTTCTGGGATGAAGACTGAAAGTGTAAAAACTCTCTGGATCACAGCGCTGAGTTCCAAGACTGAATTCCAAATGCTATTTCATGAAAGTATAAACATATGGTTTTAATGGTTCAGTTCCATGGTTCCCAGCCTATGAATGGTAGAGGTATTTCTAAAATAATTATCAACACAGACCTAACAAGTGGGTCCACAGGACCAACTCCACAAATTACATATATCTAAAGTTCTTAAAATGGTGGTATGGTATCAGTTTTCCCATCAAACTACATGTCCAATGAAGTATTTTAAGCTCTAATGTACGTTCACGAAAGTCCTGGATCTCACTATGTTGTTCAGGCTAACATACTCCCAGTTCGAAGGGAATCCTCCTGCCTCAGCTTCCTGCGTGTGTAACTGGAACTACACACAGTATACCACCTTCTCTGGTTTCCAACAAAAAAAGGATTCTAGATAATTTTCCTTTTAAATGACTCTAGTTCGTAAGAGTTGTAATTGATGAAGGAAAGGAAATTGTAATACTTGTTCAGGGAAGTCAGAAGAGTAACAGAATCTGTTAAGATTTAATTACTGCCCAGATCTATACTCAAAGCTCCAAACCATCATCTACACAGATTCCAATGAATCTGGACTTTATACTCTAAGGCATTTTCTAACTGTAATCTAGAATTTTCAGCTTCATCCTTACTACTTGTATTGGACTCTACCAGTAACCCCCACCCCAAACCAGGCTGCTCAATGTAAGCCAGCTATCTTGACAATGCTAGTTACAAAGCCAGGGCTGGCCCGAGACCCCATCCTGCCCTCACTCAAAGCTTGCCCAGAGGGCCCTGCCACTCAGGCTCCAGTTCACAACACTGCCCTGGAAAACAAGCTGACCCACCCTAGTGCCCTGGAACTAAAAATAACCCTGCCGGCCTGCAGGCTAACCAGGTTCAGGCAGCAAAAACATTCCTGGACCTCCTTAACCCTGGATAGTCTTAGGTTGTACACTCTTGCCAAGAACTCACTCCACATCCTGAGTCGTCTCATGCTCCAGGCAGAGGGTGGAACTTACCGCATGTTAAAGCCTTCATGACCTCTCCTCCTTTATCTAGTAATTCACAAGGGGAGGCAAGTGGCTGCATCTCGAGAAAAGAAAACAACTGGCTTTCTTAACCTAACCTCAGCCTCAGAGGGTAGAAGACGGACCTCGGGACACAAAAGAATTAAGTGAATGATTCAAGGTTATCCAGCACAGTCTGGGGATCAGTCTTACAGCTCCTAGCCCGCTGAGCCATACACTGTAATTGTAAACACATAAATCTGATTCCAAAATACGCATTCTACAGAGTTTGGACACTTCTGTACAAATGGGTATTGTGATGATCTCTAGGCAATCTTTGACCACTGCACTCAAAACCATAATTCATACTTTAGCCTATAGTACTCCATCCTGTTTTCAAAAACAAAAAGCACCGATGGAATAGAAAGAGTACTTCTTTGCTGCTTTGTGGCTCCCCAGGAAGAGATTCACATACAAAAATTATTCACACTGTTATTTCGAACACAGGAACACCAACAGGTCGTAGAGAGAGGTAGCTGTATATTCTATGTTGAATTTCCATGCAGAAGCAACATGTGGAGGGAGGCTAGTCTTTGGAAAGCCATTCATAAAATTGCCTCTGAAGTACAGATCCTGGCTTTATCCTGTAGTTTTTATCAACTACATATGCAGCCAGGGACGGGATGCTCTTATTAATAACATGTCATCAGAACTAGACATCATTCTATTCTGTATAGTCTGTCTGTCTGACTATCATCTATTATTCATCTATCCATCTATCCATCCATCCATCCAGTTATGCACAAGCTGAGTATATCTGGACCAGCAGTCCTTCTGAAGCTGGAGCTTTTCAGATTTTGGAATATTTGCATATATGTCAGACATCGTGAAAATGAGACTGACATCTAAACGAATCCATTTATTTCATGCACACCTTATCATATTCGTACTTGGAAGTGATTTTATACAGTATTTTTAGTGGGCTTGCATTTTTACTTTGACCTAGCTGCCACATGAGACCAAATGTGGTGTTTTCCACTTGTGAGATCATGTCAGAGCTCAAAAACTTTCAGACTTTAGACGCTTTGAAAATTTCAGACTAGAGATGCTCAACCTATATGACTTCTTTGCATCTGCTCTTCTAGTTTATGGACCGTGCTGAGTGAGGAAATCGACCATGTTCCTCTTCCTCCAACAGGTTACATTATATAATATAAAGTTCTTATAATCTTTTCCCCCTAAGCACTTAAGAAAAATATTTTTGAATATTTTATATCCTTAATGTGACCATAAATTTTTGTTCAAGACACACTGCAAAAAGGTACTAGTAGTAGTGACACTGGAGGTTATGGCTACAGCTCAACTGGTTTATCTAAACTGCATGAAGCCCTGGGATCCACCCTTAGCATCAAATATACAAGGTATGGCACAGCTTGTACTTGTGACATCAGAGGATCAGAAATTCCAGGTCATGCTCAACCACATAGTGAGTTTGAAGCCAGTCTTGGAATACATGAGATTCTATGGAATAAAAGGGTAAAAGCCTGTTAAATTCCACACTATCGTCTCTTAAAATGAGTCCTGTAGAAAGGGTATTGGTAATCGGTAGGATTTTTTCCCCCTGGCAGCATATGAAAATAATTTAATCTTCTCTGTTTGGATAGCACAGTCAAGGTCCTTTACCAAGGATAGCAGCCTCCCTGATCAAGAAACCCTGAAAGCTATAGCTGCACAGGGTGCCTTTCCCTGTCCCAAGTGTCCACACTCTCCTTGCAAGTCATTCTTACCTTCAAACCTCAGATCTAAAATCATCTGTTCAACTCATGAAATCCTTATTGGGTCAGATCGCAGCACAGGTATAGAGTGTGCGCCATTGCAAGCCAGGTCCTTGTTCAGTCTCTGGCGCCGCTCTGAAAGAAGTCAATCAACCTGACCCCGTTTCTTCGCTCTTCTGCAGAGCCATGACGAATCATCTAAAAGCTTTTGGCTCATTTTTCACTCTTTTAGGATTTTTAAGAGCACGATAAGGAGACGGAGAGATGGCTCAGTGGTTAAGAGCACTGGCTGCCCTTCCTAGGGTCCTGAGTTCAATTCCCAGCAGCCACATGGTGACTCACAACCATCTGTAATGGGATCTCATGCCTTCCCCTGGTGTGCAGGTGTACATGCAGATATACATTTAAAAATTACTTTAAAAAACATGGTAATTTACTGCCTAGGAAAATAGACAAATCATTTCTTTATCATAGGTACCATAAATTATTTCAAAATCCTGGGTGCCTGACATTATTTTCATTTATTGTCACAGCTGCTTAACCTTGCTCATGTATCTAACTAAGTATGGAGCCTACCTTAAACATAGTAATCATAGCAGGTACCACAAATTACAGTCTTTACCCTTCTATGAAACTCAGAAATTAATTTCATTCTACATAAAATTAATAATGTCATATAAAACCATTCCTTTAATCTCCCCACAGTGAGACACACAATTTAATCCTTGTTAGTGCTGTGTGTTTGCTTTAAATCCTGTTGCTGCATTCCTTCATGCAATCAAATTGCCCTTTAAAAAAACCAGTATATCAGTTCCATTTTCCTTCTCTAAGAGAGGTTATGACCTTTTTATACCCTGTGGGGCTTTTGACCCTGGTTCCTGTTCTTCTTATATTACTGTTAAGTTACAGTTCTCACAGAACCACTGTCACTTCGGTGAGATAACCAGAATTGTCTTAAATAATATTGAGCTTTCTCCTACTAGACAATGTGAGCTAAGCAAAGAAGCCTACCATAGTATTACGATACATTTGATAAAGAATGACATGAAAACCTAGTCAAGGATGTCACAATATTTTTAAAATACTTCCTTGCACGGTGAATTATAACGCAGGCTGATTCAACTCATGGCACTGTTCTCTTCACAATGAATTTTAGCTGAGTTTGATGCTGCAGCATTTGCACAGCCTGCTTTGCAGAATAAATCATGATTTCTGTATATAATACAATTATTTAGAGGACAATTCTTGAACAGCATATAATTAGTTAAGGTTATAGTACTAAGGATTTAATTATCCTAAAGGAATGGGGGAAGCCCAGAATCTGAGAATTAGGATTGAAATAAATTGTTTTACTCAAAAAAAAAGTGTTTCATGACCTACGAACACTGAACTAAGAAATCTGGAGTTGAGCACCCACAGAGCAGCTGTGACTGATATTACTATTAGGGAGCCGCCATGCAAGAAGCAGATCAAAATAATTAACACTCAAGCTGATTTTTTTTAAAAAAGAGAGAAGGCCAAATTACTCCCATATGATTGCTTTTAAAATAAGAAAGTTATGTCAAGTAGTTGATTACTTAGTTAAAGATGGATGTTGACAAGGTGGACTGAAGGAAGGTGGCGGTCAGCTCTCTCAAGCTGGTACACGGGAAAAGAAAATTTCAAAGTCAAGTGTCTTCTTACCAACTGTTTTAAAACAAAAACAGAGGAGCTCCTCAAAACCCACCCACATTGCTCCAAAAAGAAGGCTGGTGGGTTTTTTATTGTTTTTGTTTGTTTGTTTCATTTTTCTTTTGCCCAAAGAATGGCAGATAGGAAATCTGAGGGTTTTTTTCCAACATCAGAAGCAACAGCAGCAAAATCTGTCCCCCAAATTTTTGAGTATAGTCAACCATCTGTTTTGTCTTTCGTTGTTCCAAAATCTAGCTGGAGGGAAAAGAGGTGTGTGCTCTTTTGCAAGAATTGGTTTATGGTTATTGGAGGGGGGGGGCGTCTTATTCAAAGAGGAAAAGCAATTTTATAGAGAAATAAGCAAACAACAGGACCAAAAGCATCAAAAAAAAAAGTTCCATGGAAAAAGAAAGTGGGCAGTGACAGTTCCTCCACCAGAGGATGGGCTGTTTGCATGTGTTGGGAGACTAACTGGAGCTTAGCTTTTCCTACCCTCATGGCCCCAGTGGGACAGTTTCCTCATGTGGACTTCACAGCCTAGATCACATTTCCCAGCTTCTCCAGCAATGCTTGAAATGTCTCACCGTGAAGAACCTTTTCTCTTCTTGTCTTCGTCCTCTGTGTCTCTTTCCTTGGATGCTCTTCAGTCTCCAAGTCAGTTTTACCCCATTGCCCTCCCAAGGTTTGAATGACCACTAGCTGAGTAACTATTTGCAGACAATGTCTCTATTCAGGAGTACAAACAACTGTAGCTCTTGGGGTGGAGGTGTCTGAGCGCCAAGCAAAGAGGAAGTTTCAATTACTTTGTGAAGTGAAGCAGAGAAATTAAGTGAGATCCCAGCAAACTTTATTAGTGATGACAAGCAGTACTTAATGCTTTTGTTTTAGGAGTGTTCTGGAACCTTTGTTAAAATATATGAAAAATACATCTGACTGTCTTCCTCTACTCATTTCTTGTTCAAGAGCCCTGTACCTCTGTGTGTGTGTGTGTGTGTGTGTGTGTGTGTGTGTGTGTGTGTGTGTGTGTGTGTGTATCTACTTGTGAAAGGGTGTCTGTGACCAGATTGCATTTCAGTATATTATATAAGCAAAACTATGCAATTAAGCAAAGTCCTGAATCTTCTTGTTTAACTATAAGCATGACTAGAAACTACAAAGTTTCAATCTTTTATGTAATTCTTGACTTCTAAGTCTAAGACCACTTGCTTTGATAGTTCTTGACGAGTTTATCATGAGCAGAGAAATAACATGACAAGGGAGGCACCAACATATTACAAACAAGCAACTCATTCTCTGTATTCTCTATTGTGGGAGTGGGGGTTGGAGTTTAGTCAGAATTTCTGTATGTAGTCCTGACCATCCTGGAACTTGCTCTGTAGACCCAGCTGGCCTCAACTCAGAGATCCACCTGCCTCTGCCTCCCAAGTGCTGCGATTATCCTCTCCATTTTAAGGTAAATATACAATACAGCAGTCCCGATATTTAAGTTTCTTTCTGTTTTCAGAACCTCAGAAGGTTCTAGGGGTATGAACTCTTTAGATTGGCTTAAGCCCCTGTCATCTTTTCAGCAGCCCGTACAACAATGCTAAAGCACAGTTTGAGTTCTAGAATCAAAACACACACCAAATAAAAGCTTAAATACAATGAAAGCTTTCCTTACTCATTGCATTTACCTTTAACAGGTATACCATTACTTTCATAGAAAAAAAAGTGCTTCAATTGAATGAACTCTTTTTACAGTTGGTTAAGTGGCGCCAGCAACAGGGCTCGGCGGTTAAGGCACATGCTATGCTTTCAAGCCTGATGATCTATCTGGGCTTCATCTCCGGGAATCACAAATGAAAAAGAGCCTACTAATTCATAAGTTGTACTCTGAGAACCATGCATGCACATGCTCCAACACACACACACACACACACACACACACACACACACACACACACACAAATAAATGTAGCTAAAAAAAATAACATTTGGCCAATATAATGAACCTTAACCTTAGCCCATTATACCAGTTTCTGTATTTCTCATAGGGAAAAACCAATGAACTCACAGAACAGAAAATGGCACCCCAAGAGAAGCAATTTACTTTTCAGGACATTCTAACGGCACATTATGATCCATCCAGGGGTTGCAGGTGATGGCGAAAGCGGAGTGCTAGTCCACTGCAAATGACTGCCTTTACTCTTTCAACACCTAACCTAAATGTCACCACACTACTCCACTCTGGCCCTGCATTAGCAGCCAAGAGATTATAGAACACCATTTTAAAAATATAATTTTCAAAAATTGAGATGAGCCAGGCATAGTGGCACACACCTTTAATCCCAGCACTCAGAAGGCAGAGCCAAGTAGATCTTGTTTGTGAGTTTGAGGCCAGCCTGGTCTACATAGAGTTCCAGGACAGCCAGAGCTATACAGCGAGACCCTGTCTCAATAATAATAATAATAATAATAATAATAATAATAATAATAATAATAATAACAACAACAACAACAACAACAACGAGACAAGTATGGTGACTCACACCTGAAATCACAGTTCAAGGCCTCCTTGACTACATGCCAATTTGGAAGCCAGTATGAGCTACATAACATGTCTCAAAGTAATACACATGTATGTGTGTGTGTACACAAATGCACACGTGTTCCATACATTCATGTACAATCTTTTGTTAAGAGTCCCCAAGAATATAGCCAAACTGTAATCATATAATATGCTGGTGTTTTTTTTTTCTAGAAAACTCAAGTCTCCTAACCAAACTTTTAAGTTCACTACTAGTCACTCTCTCAAGATTCAGACCCCTACTTAGGACCAAGGACCCCAGAGCCAACCAACTTCAAGATTCCTCATTGTAGCCACATCTCTTACATGTTAACAGGGTAGGGGGTCTAAAACTGCACTCTGATTCAAGGAGAATGCCCTTGCTTTTACAGAGTCTTACATTTGCTGAAAATGATTATAGATCAATTGACACACTGGCATTAAGAATATGTTCTCCCTTCCCTTCCCCCTTCCCCCGCCCTCTTTTATAAGGTTTCTTCCAAATGCCAAAACACAGTAAAAGATTTGTATTCCCTTACCATGTTTTGGAGACAAACAGCTGCAGTCCCTGTTTACTGATACAAGCACTGTCCTCATCGTTAAATGAAGGAGCTCGCATGGAGACACATGCTTTGTGTCTCTGTAAACATTGTTCTGACCTTGTCTTTCAAAGATTCTCTTTGAAAAACATAGATCCTATTTCTATGGAAAATGATTTTAAAATTCACAAACATTCAGATATGTTACTTGTACTCCTAACCGGTTTGCCTTTTGTATCAAGAAAAACTACCAGTAAGGAGGGGCTCACTGACACTATGCCTAGCTTGCCTGGCCCTGAGGTCCTTCCTTAGAATGTACACAAAGGAAAAAAAAAAAAAACCATTCCTGATAAAATTAACAGTGAAGTGCTGGGGAGAAGATTCAGTCCACAAAGTGCCTCCCACATAAGCATGAAGACCTGAGTTCAGATCCTAAAGCACACACAAAAAGCCAGGTGCAGTTGGACCTGGGAACTCAGCTCCACAAAGGTGGGGCAGGAAACAAAAACCTGTGGCTTGCTAGCTAGCCAACCCAGCTTACTCAGATTCAGGGAGGGACCCTGTCTCGAAAAGTACAGTGGAAAGCAATTATCTCTGGCCTCCTCGAGCACATAAACACACACATGCAGGAACACAAACTCCACATTTGTACACTTTCACAGGCACGAAATTTAGAAGTAAATACACATTAACAGTGCAAGATTTCTTCTTTTCTTTTAACAGAGAAGGTCTCCCTCACAGGGGCTAAGCAATTCACAAACGGGGCTAACATGTTTACTGTGCGTCCTGTGTGTGAGCGTTCACGTCCAGGAAACACGAGTGGGACAATGCTCTTGGAGGAACGGTTAGCAAGCTCCAAAAGGAAGGGCCTGTTCGAACTCCATCCCTCTTCCTATCACCCACCATCTGCTCATAAAAGACTTCACCTGCTTTGATGGCTGACAATCAAATGAGATGACAAGTCTCCACTACCCACCCTTGGACTTGGAGGTTAAGTGAAACGAACACTCGTAATTGCCGAACTGGAAGTTTTGCAAAAGCCCTTTGATAAGGTCTCTGGTACAAATTAGGAGCATTTTAGGCGCTTGCTTAAAAGCAAGCACGTGGCTTATGAACCTCTGCCCTTCCTGCTTATCACATCTTGCAAGTCCCTGGGATATTCTAGATAGGGAGCTTTGAAAGTTCAAAGTAATTTTCAAAATTCTCTTCCTTAGTGTGTGGCTTTTAATATGGAATGGTTAGAAAAACCTTAAAGCCGAATCATGCTACAGGTCGCACTTTGGAATTTTGGCTGTTACCACAGTGATGTGAACAAGTACCGGACAACAAAATGTCCTAACTCCTTGAGAATCCCTCTTAACACTTACTGATACTCTTGAAACTTCTACATAAGGGACAAGTTAGGGCACTTAGGGCCAGTGAAGAGATTTGCACTGATTTCCTGGCAGCAGCGGTGGTGGTGTACAATGCATTACAAACAAATGGATTCCTTATCAAACATTCATTCTCACAAAAGACCTTAAAACCTGAGACTAAAGGAGTAACAGAGTGGTAAAATAAATGCTTAGCATGCACACCACATGAAAAAGGAAATTAAAGAACCTTAAAACAATCTAAACAATCTCTCTGAGTTCTCTTCTCCCTCTCCCCCTTTTGTTTTTGTAAGACACACAGTCAGGCTGTCTTCCAACTCACTCTCAAGGAGAGACTGACATGAACTCCTGATACTTCTGGTGCTAAGCACAAGTTGCTATGCCTGGCTCAGAGCACTGTCTTCTATAGAATCATCAAGAATGATTAAGAAATATGTTCCAGTGCTGGAGAGATGGTTCAGTGTTTAGGAATACTTGTTGCTCTTGCAAAGGACCTGAGTTTGATTCCCAGCACCCACAGGGGGTGGCTCACCATCATCTAGAACGACATTTTCAGGAGATCTGATGGCTTCAGGTACCTCACAGACATGTGGCATATACACATGTACAAAAGCAAAACAAGCACACGTGTAAAAAACAAAAGATAACCTGAAAATATTTTTTAAAGAAAGGAAAAATGTTCCTTGTGCTTCTACTCCCTGCCACATGTACTTTTAAAACTTAGTATGTCATGTCATTTTCTTCTGGATAGGAAGTGGACTTTATGAATTCTTTGGCTAGAAATAAATGATGGGCAGTAAAAGCACCCATCTTGGCTAAGAATACAAATTGGGATATGCTAGGAATTCACTCTGATATTATCTGTACTTTTTCTTTTCTTTTCTTTGTAGGGGTGGGGTTGGGGTGACCAGCGTCTAGCTATGTGACCCTGGCTGGAAATGCAAGGGCTCTGTAGACACAAACTCTCATTCTTTTCTCATTCTCCCAAGGCCCAAGGGTTAAGATTATAGGTGGCACAACCACAATGGATTTTACCCCTTTTAAAATAATCTCCCAGTTCAATTATTCACACACACACACACACACACACGCACACACATGCACACGCACACGCACGCGCACCACCGAATGGTGAAAAGAGGAGGGAAGGAGGGAGGGAGGGAGGGAGGGGGAGATGCAGGCTGACTAAACTACCTTAACTAGTTCCCAGAGTGGTGTTTTAAAAGGGAAGTCAATGGAACTTTCATTAATCAGTATGTAAGTTTATTTATTCACTGACTGTCATGGGCCTACAGGACAGGTAAGCATTGCAATCCATGTTAGGGAAAACTCCAAAACCTCTCTCCTGAGGCAGTGAATGGTCTATAGACTTTTCCCCTAGGGGACCACAGGCAAAGGGTAAGCAAGTACCTAGCAAAATCTGGAGCTAAAAACCAAACAGGCATTAGAAAGGCATTCAGTTATAAGCTGGCCAAAGTCCCATTCTGGAGTCTCTAAAATAGGAATGACTGCACAGGATAAACCCGTCACCAACTTTAGGCTCCTAGTCAGTGATATGCAGAGCTAACAAAAGAAATAAGCACAATTCTAGCAAAGTTATCAAGGTGAACAAGTGAGTTGGTCATGGCTACACCTATTGCTGGGAAATAATTGTGGAATATCCGTGTGCAGAAAAAAAGTAGATAGGTATGCCAGGCCTGGTGGCTCACACCTATAACACCAGTCCTCAAGAGGGTGAGGCAGAAACATTGTTGTGAATCTCGGGCCAGCCAGTGCTACCTAGAGGGTTCTAGGCCAAACTAGGCTATACCATGAGCCATCTCGAATGATCAGACTCAGGCTGAGAGAAAAAGGAGTAATGGCTCAAAAGTGTGCAGTTTATGCAGGACAAAATGTTTTAAAATAGATTGAGTTATAGTTGTACAATTCTAAACATACTTAAAATCCTATACTTTAACAATATAGAGTTATGGTACACCAGTCATGTGGCAATCAAGCTGGAGAGAGGAGCGTTGTGATACTGCCACGGCTGCAGCATCGTGGGAAGACATTGGAGAGCCAAGATAAAGCTCTCCTGGCATTAACCAAAGGAATAAAAGGCAAACCCTGTTCTTTATGTAAATGGGTAATTTGTACACATAGGTGCACATCCTACTCACGGGCACTATGAAGGAAAGTTCTAGAAGAGAGAATCCCAGGGAGACTAAAGATGGAAGGGGAGGTGGAGAAAAAAAAAAACTGTTGAGAGTTACAAAGAAGTTGAGCCAAGGTGAACCAAAATTTCTCTCTGTGGAAATCTTTAGAAGCCCGGGGGTTCAGCTGGGAACAGGCAGAGCCTACAGATTGCACTGGGAAAAGGTTCCTAGAGATCAAACCCACTCCATGACCTTGGGAGAAGTTTGCTGACTCTGCTTGGCCTTCTATTCCCCTGTCTTCACACACAGTATGATTCTCAAGTGCACTCAAATCCTCTCGGATTGACCAAGTGTAGTCCTTCAAGAAATAGAAAGAAGCTTCTCGAAGCAGACTTATCATATTCTGATTCCCACTCCAAAATTCTGTGAAAAGGGGCATTGAGCTTGCATGTGGCTGACCATGTTGTTGGACTAGTCGGTTCACATGCAACTTCCAAATTCTCCAAATACCCAGAGGGTCAGAGACCCTGGCAAAACCATCGATGACCCTTGTGGTGTGCGCCGATATTGTTGCAGTGTATTGTAGGGTTGGGTGGGTTTTGTTTCCAGCTTGGTCAGTGTAGGTGGAAACAAACAACATGCAAACTGCCATGTGTACACAATGCATAATAAAGCGTTCTCAAAGCTTCTGACCATTTCAGCCCTCAATTTGTAAATGCCCTCTATCACACACAACAGACTATCTCACAGGACGAATACAATCATTGAAATTCAGCCAACATTGGTGTATTAAGGGATTGTGGGAACTGAACTGAGTGCCCCTGGTATGTGTATAGTGCTAGTCTATGCTTTTTGATTTGTTAACATGTCCTCAGGGAAATCATTCTAATGGAGGCAGTACAAAACCTAATTCTCTCCCAAGTAGCAAGAAAACACAGTAACAAAATGGAAAAAGGTTTTTTTTTTTTTTTGTACATTTACACCAAAAGAACAATTTGTAAATGTAAAACTTTAGTGTGATGGAAACAGGTTTAAGCATGGAATGCATATTTAAAAACAAAAAAGGAACAGATCTGGGGGATAAGGAATTGAACTCAGGGCATACACTAATCAAGTGGCCTCCCACTAAGCCACACACCTCCCCCTACAGACCTTCCCCACATACAAGTTTTAACATAAAAATAAGGACTCCTTTCAACTGTGGCAATTTCCACGTGTTAATAATGTCAAACTGGAAAGACTTCACACAATTACACATTTGACAAAAAGCAAACAAGATAAATAAATAAAGCACAGTACACACAGGAATTACCATGGCCTTTGGGCATTCAGTGAACCAGTTCTCAGGCTCAGTTTCTCTCCAGCCACTGAAAAGCAGATCTGTTTTTTGTTTTACTTTTTACTTTCTTCCCTTGTTTTGTTTAAGAGTGAGAAATACCAGCCCAGGAAAGCAAGTAGTGACTGAGACTGGTGATCGCCATTGAAAGCATCCGAGCCTTCTTTCACATCTTTGTCGACAGTCTTTAAAATCTTTGATTGGTCTAGATACCTGTGTGACCCCCGAGGTAGCTGTGGAATCACAAAAGGATACTAGGGGATCATGCCACAGGGCCTGCAAGCAGGACAAACTCGTTTCAGAAAGGAAGAAGAATGGAACTTAAAATCAGTCTGAGGAAGAAGTGGGCCCCAGCCCTCTCAAATGGCCATTGAGCTTAGTGAGCTGTCCATAGCCAAGTCTCCCCAGGTTTCTCTAATCCTCAGCAGCCACTGGAGAGAGCCAGGATGAAACTTTCTTCTGAACAAAGAGAACTGAAAAGGGCTGCGTCTCAAAGTCACAGGCTCCTAACTAGCCACTGGCCCAAAGCCAAGAAGAGTCCAAGTACTCAGGCCAGAGGCCCTGCTGCTGAAGGACAGTGAGCTGACAAGCAGGGTCAGGTGGGGGTGGGTAGTAGCACATATGCAGAGAAGTCTGTCTTCTGGGCTCTAGGATAGCTCTCTCTTAGCCCATGGCATTTCACACCCCCAGACTTTCCCCCAATTAATCTATGTGACATGACTGGGCATGTGTGCGCTCCTGTGTGCACACATATGGCTTCGCCTGACATACCTCCATGATGGAATCCAACACAAACAAACACCCTTGCAGAAACAGATATTCATGTAGAAGATGCTCTTGGTAACAAATGACAATATGTAGGGAGTTCAGGGTTCTTCTCCCAGCTGTAAAATACAATCAGTCGGGGCACTGCACCGGGTTACCAAAAGCAGTTAAGGAAATGGCAGTAAAGCACTCTAAAAATAAACCATGGACCAGAGTGCCTGAATGCTTTACACAAGCAGTTTAAAGTCCCATCCAGTTGCAACCTCAAGCTTGTTCTGGAGAAGCACTCTTTAGTCCCTTTCACTGTTTCCTTTGAGTTCTGTCTCCTCAGGAACCTTGGGGGAAGAAAGAAGGCTGACTATCATTGCTTTGGTCTCCCCAGTACCTCCTGGCACAGGTACTCACAGCCTTTGAATAAAGAAACAGATAGCCCTGGGGCTGCCTTTCCTAAAGGGTCTCCCATCCGAGCTCGGGCCAAGGAGGATGGATGGCTGTTTTGTCTTTCCTTCTTCTTTCATATGCCTCTCTCTCAGCCTTCCCTCAAATCTGAGCTAATCCCTCTGCGTTTTATATTAACACGAATCCTAACTACCTCTGTACCTACTGGAGATGGGAGGCATCAGGGAAAGAAAAATGACTCAAGGAATTAATCCCTGCCAGGGTCATACCATCTGTGGGATAACCTCTGGAGGAACCAGAGAGAATTTCAAGGATGTCAGATGCCCCTGAGCTCAGAGCCCAGGACTTCCCAATATCTGCTGTAAAGGCTAAGCAGTCTTTTAAAGAAAACTGCATCTCTTGCCTCAGCACCAAGTTTCTTTTCCCAGCTCTTACGTGTAGCCAACACCTCTTCCCATATGACTTCATCTCCTGTTACCATTCAAATTATGGCCTCATTGCCATGTCCTGTATTGCTCATTTCCCCTTGGCAGCATGGTTGGATGAAGAAGTTCAATTTTAAGAATAAATTCTAGCTATTTCCAGTCTTCATTGCCCTATCATAAATACCATCTATCAGTTGGAACTTCAAAAAATATGTTATGATGTAATGTTAATATTTAGTAACCAACAATGAGTGCTTATTATGGGCCAGGCACTCAAGTGCTATGCTTTCTATCTTGGCTCAGTTCAGTGCTACGACTTTGTTCTCCCCTCCCCCAGCTCTACTGTACTGCGGGACACTGGAGTAGAGTCACTTGGAAACATGTCCATATCCCAAGCTAGCTGTAAAGAGGGCACTTCACCATATATATTACTCCATGTTTGGTATGCCATAAAATGTCCAGTGTATTCAGGGAATGCTCAGTGACCACCACAAAAGCAGTAATGTAACATTTCGTACGGTCAAACTCTCTACATACATAATCCTCCTAACATCTCCCCGTGTGATTCGTTTCTGTCTCCCCATCGTTTTTTGCTCATGGATAGTTTCATGAAATTGGAATTGGAATCATAAAAATGTGCTTCTAAAGCTTCCACTCTGAGCCCGTCACAGGGGAAGAGGAGTTTCTCTAGTACGGACACATCTCTAACACCTGTTCTTTTCCCAAGCCAAGAGTCCTATTACCAACAACTTCCCCTTGCAATGTGAGATACATGTGGGACATTTTTTTTGGCTGAAGGTAAGGCTTGGCAGAGGGTTGCTGGAGCCTTTTGGGAGTTCTTAGGATATGGTCTGCCCTGAGAAAATGAGCACAGTCTCTAGAGTCGGAAAGACCTGGTTTCACCTCATACACTGGAAATACAAAATGGTGTAGTCACTACGGAAAACACTTTGGCAGTTCCTCAAAAGGTTACGTGTCAAAACTGCTACGTACTCATTCATTCTACTCCTAGAAAATAAATCAGGAATGTAAACGAATATTAGAAGCATTGATCACAGTAGTGGGAAGGTTAATAACAACTGAAATGTTCATCAAATGGTAAATGGATGATCCATTCAGTGGACTAGTAATCAACTCTGAGAAGGAAAGTCTGACAATGGAATGGTGAGCACAAACAACTCAAACAGGTAAATTCAGAAACAACAAAAAGCAGATGAATTGACAGGAACTGAAGGGAAGAAGGACTGAAAGTGCTATATCTTTTCTTTTAACTTGTCAGTGTGTGTGTGTGTGTGTGTGTGTGTGTGTGTGTGTGTGTGTGTGTGTGTGTGTATAACATATAACACTCACTTTTCATCCTCCTCACTGCCCCTCCTCCCGGTCACCTCCTCCTGTTTCAGTGTGTGCTTGACCAGTCGGTGTTGTTAAAGAACTCTATGAATTCACTGAGTCCCTCTAACCACTCCTGCCACTGAACTGCTCATTTTAGCCGGATATCAAGCTACATGCTATTACTTCAACTGAAAACAAAAAAGTTAGTTTAAAGCCATGGATTCATCTTGTAGAAGGGAAGGCAAGTCTCTGCACCCTTACAGGGAGAATAAAGTGGCAGGGGAGAGGAGTAGACAATCAGTCATTTTACAGGGTTTTGTGAGAGTTACTCAAAGACCCATAAAGATCAAGAGCACTGGCACAGAGGAGGTGGTCAAGAAAGATAAAAAAAAAAAAAATAAAGAAAAAGGAAAAGTGGGGGAAGAAAGAGAAGAATGAAAATCACTACCCTTGCTACTTAAAGCAGAGAGCAGAATGGCTGGCCTTCTCAATTGCTTTTTCAATTTGGTGTGTGCTTATAATAGCAGCATTGGAGAGTCATACATAGGCAGATAGATGCCTGGGGCTCTGTGGCCATGGCTTCTAGCACCAATGGTGTGCTACCGGTTCTAGGAGAAACCCTGTCTCTAAAACCAAAGTCAATAGCTCTTGAGGAATGAAACCTGAGATCAACCTCTGGGCTCCACATCCATATGCACACACATACACATACAGTAACACTCACACACATTCCAGCACAAGCACACACACACAGGCGTGCACATACAGAGTCACACAAGACGAAGGAGGGAGGGAGGAGGGGGAAGGAAGAAGAGGGGGAGGAAGAGGGAGAGGGAAAGAGAAACAGCAAGACAGAGAGAGAACACCTTGTTTAGCTCTTGGCATTTGGTTGCTGTTGGAGGACTTGTCGATACTATTTATACACAATGCGAATTTTACATCTATTTTTGAAAATCAGTTATTCTCTAAAGTGGTGTTTTCTCTTGGAAAGTGGAAAGTACAAAGACAGGGATAGAGACAGACAACTGGATGCAGCCCTGCTAGTTACTGTCCCATTCCAGAGCCCAGAAGAAGACCTGCTTCCAATGTGTTCTTCATTACTCCAGGAAGACAGTCCATTTAAGGACTCAACTACAGAGCCAGCCCTAGTTAGGCAGGCTCAATGGTAACCAATGCTCTGTCCACACTAGCAATTTTGAAGAAGCAATAGCTCTTAACAAGCCAGCACTCCTTCCTCAATATAAAATCAAACATTCTCTCCTGCCTCACAGGCTAACTCTCCTCCAGAGCAGCACATGAGAGCAGGGTGTGGCAACTGACTGTTGAGGAAAGAATCGTGGGTTAGTACAGGCTAACTACCAGCACTAGAGTAGCACTCACTAACAGCTCCATCAGGGTAAAAGGAACACATGAGATCTTAATTAGAGTTCATTATTCTATAGCATTTATTTTGAAAATGTGAACTTGTTTCAAGGCAACTGATATATTAGGGCATCATTTGAGCATAATGTGGACTTCCCATTTACTTAGGCACACAATTTCATCGACAAGAAACATAAAGTGAGTGCAGAAAAATGCAATCAGCTGTCCTGAGTCATGTCAGAAGACACCAACTGTACACAGCAAACATTCACCAGCCCTCTGTGTTAGCTGTGTAGCCTGAGCGACCTCATATGCAGTCAGTGACATTTTTCATCTAAGTTCAGATAACCCCCATCTACCACTTCACATTCATGCTGGCATCCATGCTCCAAGAAAAGTCTAGGTGTTTTCGGGATCAAAGACCACAGTTACTGTGGCAGCTATGTGCTTCTTAACCACTCAGCATGTAGAAAAGTGCCCTTGTGTGTTTCTTCAGTCAGTCCTTTAGTGCTGTCCCCTAACTCCAATCTTATAGGAATGTGAAGAAAACCGCCCGGATCTAAGTCAGGACATCATTCAGTGCTGGTGAGGTTATTACAAAGCGGGAGGAATGCTCACCATTTGGGCAGGAATAAAAAATGGCACAGCCACCTAGGAATACATTTCCTTTGGCTGTTTCTTCCAAAACTAAACATACTCCTACCATTTCAGCCAGTGACTATGTCCCTTGGCATTTACCAAAAGGATTTGAAAATATATGGTCACACAAAAACTCACCCACAAGTGTTAACAACATCTTTAGCCATAATTGTGAGATTTGGAAGCTACAAAGATATCACTCAGGTGCTAGAAAGGAAAATATAGACTATAGTATATCCAGACAACTGAGTATTATTTACCACTAAAAAGAAATGAACTGTCTAGCCACAGTAAGGAATGAAGGAAACCCATCTGAAAAGGCTGTAGACACCATGATATCATTCTGGAAAAGGTAACATACTATAATGTTTAGTGTATGTTAAAATTTTGCCCCAAACCACAGGGTGTATGCCACTAAGAACCCCTTATGTATACCATGTACTCTAGGTTAATAATGATATGTCAAAACAGATCCATCAACTATAATTACTATGCCAATCTGGGCAAGAGGTTGATAGCTGTACTATGCACATGTAGGAAGGAAGGGATATGATAATTCTTTGTGCTTTCTGTTCAATTTTGCTTTGATTCTATAAGAGCTCTAAAAATAAAGTACTCTAAAATATTAAGGATGGAATTATTACAGTTGGTCAGTGGTCAAGAGCACGTGCTGCTCTTGCAAAGGACCACGGTTCAATTCCCAGCTCCTGCATGGTGGCTCACAGTCATCTGTAACTCCCGTTACAGGGGATCTGACATTCTCTTTTGACCTACAGAGGTACACCCATACATACACAATTAAAATTAAAATATATACACGAGAAGGGGGGAGTAAATCTTAACGTTCAAAGGCTTTCAAAAATAAATAATTCATGATTATTGTAATAATGTAACATAAGAATTTTCATCAAAGGAATAAAAATGACGAGATATGCACTTTGACATGTTTCAATGAACAAGACAATCAATCATACACGCGATAAAAATGTAAAAGACCTAGATAATTCAGACAATTTTGACTCCTTTGTAGATAGAACTTGTGTGCTCTTTTTCTTGTTTTCGGGAAAGAATAGCACTATTGAATTTTCAGAAGTTAATGTTTCAAGGATCTCTGTCAAACAAGGCCATATCCTTCAGCTGCAGACAGGAGAGAGTCTATACCCTGTTCTTAAAACCTGCAGTAAATTAAAGTCATTTTTCTTTTTTTTTTTAAGTGTTTTTTCTCCCTGAGGATCTCAAAGTTCAAACTTTAAAAGAGGAAAGAGACAGATGAGAGAAACTTAAGAGTTGCTATAAATGTCTCTGTCTTCAGTTTGGAAGGTTACGCAAGGATGCACAATTACGTGAGTAGGAGTGAAAGTCCCAGCCAAAAGCAGACACAAAGCATTGACGGTGGTTCATGGAAGCTTCAAGACCATGGGCAATAGAACTGCAGGTACGACCAAGGCACCAGAAAGTCATGCATCATTACAAAGACTGACATCCAAGACCTCAAGAGTAAATGGTCATCCTAAAGAGCTGCAAACGAATTCTGTGTCTTACCCATTACCCATCCTTAGATGTTCCAGTGACTCTTTTACTAGCCAGGAGTCCCCTTTTCTGACCTGCCACAATCCTCCACAATAAATAAGAATATCTGTATTAACTGTCATCTTGGACTCTGCTGGAACCTGAGGCCCTCTTTCCTAGTGTCTGACCATACTTGAAGTACTGCTTGGTGGAGGCCCCCGCTACCCAGCAGGAGATGATCTATATTGCTCAGTGGTAGAAAATGTGTCTTGAATGTGAATATCCTAGTCAATCCTTGGGGGAGGTAGATAGATAGAAGGGGGAGGGAAGAACAGTGGGAGGGAGGGAAGAAGGCAAGACAGCAAAATAGGCAAGCAGAGAGGCAGGCAGGCAGGCAGGCAGACTCTCTCCATGCCACTTCATGAAATTATTAGAGAGGACCATCAGGCTCAACAGTGTAAGGCCAGTGAAATGGTTCAATGGGTTAAGTCATTTGCTGCGAGGCCCAACAGTCAAGTTTTAATCCCAGGTCCTGTAGGGTGAAAGAAAAGAATAGACTCCTGAAGTTGTTTCTTGACTGGGTGTGTAGGCGCAAGCACCCAAAGTAAATGAATAGGTATTTAAGAGCATAAATTTGTAAAAAATCATAAGCTTCTCCATCCCAGCCCTGATCTTTACTGACTACAGCCATTCTGTTGCTTCTGATACTAATTTAAAATGTGAAAAGCAGTCTACTACTAGTTAAAATACAGCTCACCTACCTGCTGAGCACTTTTCTGTGGCCCACATGACCATATGAAATGTGTGTATATTATTAGGCTGACACTCAAATGAAAGGACTTTTCCAAAACAGTACTTTGGCAGGAGATAGTACTGTGATTTGGGCCCAGCCATTAACTTTCTTGTACAGTCGCTTCACTCCATTTACCTCTGTTTTTACTTCTCCCCTCTAAGCTGGCTTTTAAGAGGATTCTACCAGGGACACAAATAAAATCGGAAAATGTTTAAACAAAGAACACAGATTTGCTTGTTTCAATTAAAGTTAGGCTAGGCACGTTCTCAGGAAACTTTATCTGGAAAGTAAGTGGGCAGCACAGCACTCTTCATTTCAACACACAACATCTTCAGGAGAATGAAAGAGATATGATTTTATTCCCTTTCAAAGGACAGCGATAAAGACCCTGATGATCCTGTGTAGCATGTCATATGCAGCCCCTAATAACATTAATGGAAATGAGAGAGGTGCATATTCTCAAGAGACTAAAGAATAACCTGAGAGGTGGCTATTCATGAAGAGACCTGTCTATTCAGAAGTCCTAGCCTCCCTTGTTTTAAGGGCCTGCTCAATCACTGGCATGCTGTTCAAGCACTAATAATAGTCCTAATTTGCTCTGATACACTTGAAGTAAAAGTACCTATTCTCCCAGGACAAAGGAGTCCTACTCCACCCCCAGTTTCTAGTCTGTTAAGTTGCTTTCTGAGAAGATGGGCAATTTGTACAGAATTAGATTTTTAGGACAAAAAAAAAAAGCCCACATGTTAATCCACCTGGTGTTTTTGGACTTCGAGCTAATTCTCACGGACATAAGAGACCAGATTCTGTCTCTCCTAGTTGAGGGAGGCAGTAGCCAAGTGCTAGCCCCTCTTTCTGAGGGTTAGATCAGGGATTCCATGCCATCTGACATGCTGGTGCTGGCAGAAGTTGGACTCTCTCCTAAAGGAGAAATGGCTGCACTACTCACGAGCAGGTGCTTACATCTGCCCTGACTTATGATCCGCTGTGTACTGACAGGATCCTGCTTTCTCATATGGCCACTAAATCTTACTTGGCCATAGTACAGTAGCCTTGGTTCATAAGCACCAAGTGACTTTATGGATGAAGCTGGCTATGGAGGAAGCCTGGCACTTATCCTTGGGCTGGGATCCAAGGCTGGTGATCTCCCAGTATGTCCTTTCAACTGCAGTGATGAAAACAGAAGTGGCTTTCAATTACATGTGCTGATAATCCTCAGAGTGACATTAATTCCTTCTGTTTTTTAACTTTCCCTCTACCCTTTGAGATAGAAAGTCTATGTAGCCTAGGCTGGGACTGTAGCCCAGGCTGAGACTGTAACTCCTTGTAGATGAAGATGATCTTGAACTTTTGACCCTCCTATTTCTACCTCCCAATGACTGAAATTAGAGGCACCAGGCCAGCACAAGTCCTTTATGAGGTACTAGGAACCAAACACAGAGCTTTAGGCTAGGCTGTATCTCAGGCCATATTAATTTTCTTCTCATTTCCAGTTGTCTTTCAGAAAACAAATAGCCCAGAAGTAGAAGACATTCTGGTGAGCAAATGTTCATTTATTAAAAGATTTTCTAGACTTAATTATGGTGGGAGGGGTATGAACACGTGTGTACAGGTGTGCTCAGAGGCCAGAAGAGGGTGTCACATCCCCTGAAGCTAGAGCTACATGCAGTTGTAAGCTGCCCAAATTGGATGCTGGAAATGAACTGCTGTCCTACGTGCAAGCTGTATATGCTTTAACCCCTGAGCCATCTCTCTGGCCATGATGTGCTCCTCTGATCCTAGTCCTGGGAAGGCTTGAATAGAAGGAGAACATTCAACTCATCTTCATGTCATAATAAATCCCAGGCCAGTTTAGAATACATGAAATCCTGTCTCCAAAAAACAGACACACACACACACACACACACACACACACACACACACACACACACAGCCAGACAGAAAGACAGAAAGACAGAAAGACAGAAAGACAGAGAGAGATCCCAGTGAGATTTCCACCTTAGTGAATTATATGGTCAGGGTTTAAAATATTAAATAATATTAAATATTATTGTCTGAAAACTTTAAGAACAATTACATGGCAAGTAACAGGCAGGCATTGCCAGCCAAGCCTAATGTCTAAAATTTGTACCAGAAGCAAGATTTCCTGTAAACAAGAGCAGGGTTTAATTTTATAATCAGACTTAAACATGTGTGCTCCTTATTGATCACATAGAACATCCCACCTGTGAGGCGGCAGCTTCTTAGCATACTGATTTTAGTGCAGCACTGACACTCATAATGGCTCAAAAACTTGAACCAAACTCTGTCGTAAGCTCTCTGAGCTGTAACGTGGAATTCATACTAGATGAAATTGTTTTCATGCTAGATGAAAACTTAAGAAATAGATGATCCAGGGGTTGGGGATTTAGCTCAGTGGTAGAGCGCTTGCCTAGGAAGCGCAAGGCCCTGGGTTCGGTCCCCAGCTCCGAAAAAAAGAACCAAAAAAAAAAAAAAAAGAAATAGATGATCCATAGCCATTTTCCTCAACACTTTCATGTGGTCACAATAGCTTGGTTCTTCCTGAGACAAACCTTTTGCTGACTCTTCTGTTGCTAACAACAACACTGAATGTTTCAGTAAACGTTTGCACCTAAAAGGCTGGCCGTAAGTAGACGAGAGCTATAGTATGCTCTTAATCAGAGAGCACAAATGGCCCCAGAAGTCCAGAGGTTTGAGACTTCAGAGGGAAAAGACCTTTTCTCTACCAACCAGCATTAGGTCTTTGCCTGCTGTGGTTTTAGTCCATTTGATGTAGAGGGAAAGACATGCTTCAAAGCCTAATGGCACTGATGGTCTAAAATCAAAGTACAAAAGCCAAGATGATGCTTTGGTCACACACAGGTACTCCTTTTATTATTATTTTTCTAAATGGGAAAGAAAACGAGTTTTCAGGGGGTAGGAGCACAATAAAAAAAAAAAAGAAAATGAGTTTTTCAAATCAAGTTAATAAAGATTTACTTAATCCCTGACCTTGCATGCAAGGAATGATGAGGTACTGTAACAGTGAGTAAAGATATAAAGCCTGAATTCAAGAAGCTCCTACAGAGGTAATTAAAAAGTAAAGTCCCTACCTCCCCTTTTTGAACCAGGGATTTCTTATAGCCCAGGCTAGCTTAGAATTCATTTTGTAGTCAAGGATCGCCTTCAACTCTTGACCTTCTGACTCATCCTCTCAGTGCTGGGAACACAGGTTTAAGCCACCACACCTGACACAAGAGTCAATTTTAAAATAAGATGAAGTATATTGCCTTGAGGACTAGGGCTATGTGTACCTTACTCATGTTTAAACATTAGGAATTAGCATTTAGGCTGGGCCTGTAGAACATCCTTAATACATCCTTATACAAGAAATGAATGAACAGTTCACTAATCAAATCATTTACTCTTTCATAGAAAATTGATATAAGGCAGAAGACTTTGCTAACCATGCGTGTGTGAACAATCATATGCAAAGGTTCATGAGGGATTTTTTTTGACCCACAGAACCACCTAGGGATGGAATGAAGCACTTACCTAGCATGTACAACTAACTCCCTAGATTCCATCCTGAGGGCCAGAAGAGAAAGGAGCCGAAGGTAGAGAGGGGAGGGAGGGAAAAACTTCCACAGAAGTCAAAACAGTGTGCAAAGACCCAAAGAAAGAGAGAGCAGTCCCAGCATTAGATGGTAAAGTGAGAATGGCGGAGGAAAGTAGCCCATGGTCTCTCACAAACTCACTATTGTGACACAGAAGACATTTGTGGTAAGGTTCACCGATTGGGAGTATATACTCCTATTGGCTTATTGGTCTGAAAGACTGTTCTGAACGTCATGACTGTGACTGTCATTAGACTTTGTATAGGAAGAGCCTATGTGGATGTTAATGCCTTCACATTCAACTGTCTTAAGAAATAGATGAGTTCAAGTTTGCCCCGAGATGAGGTACTGAATAAAGAAGAATGGGCCCTCCAGAGCCATTCAGACATTGTCATCTCACATTGCAGGGCTCAGCCAGACAAGCACACTGGCTGAGACCAACCTCGAGCAGAGAGACACATCCCAGCCAGTCTGCTTATTAAAATCCAAGCTACAGAATGGACTCCAGCTGTCTCCAAAAGCTCTGAGCCCAGCTCTCCATACTGCTTTTTTGATCTCTAGTGAAAGGGGGCCTCTTCTGACATATGTATACCACATACATCAGCCCCATCCTCGCTTCCCAACCCCCTCACTCTCTATATGAAGTACCCTCTTAATTTATTAATTTGAATGACTGTATTAACAATACTAACCTGTAACACACCACCTATATAAAATCTAAACATGAGCCCACAAAGACTCTGATCTGCCAAAAATCCATGGGGTGAAGAAATAGAAAAAGCCCTCACCTCACAATATATGGGGGTTTATATGACACAGAGTTTTGCTAAGCTTAACATTATGATTCCACAGACCACAAGGGACGCAGCCAAGAAGGAGGAGGGACAGAAATTGCTAAAAAGCCAGCACAGAATGACAGCTGACAGCAGGGAAGGAGACAAAAACCATTCAGAAAGCTCAGTTACCCAGAACTGCCCATTTCAAGGTTTGATTGTATTCAAGAATACATATGCAATGAGGAAGGGGCTTTCCTCACAGACCCCTTCTCTTTCCCGATCATCTCATCAGCTCTCAACCCACTTGTCTGTGAGACAAAGAATGTCATAGCTGGGCAGCATCTTCATAAGAATTGAGCTCAATGCCCTCATTTTACAAATGCTAGGAACGAGGGCCTCGTAGGAAGAAATGTCGCATACCCTTTCTCCATCTGGTTAGTGGAGCAGGTACTTCAGTTTCAAGTCCCAGGCCAGATTTAATGCACCACCTCCTGATTATAGTGATAGCTTGATGTGTTTATGCTATGGTGTGTGTTGTAGCTGGTATGGTAATACATATAGATAAGCAGGGAGTAAGAAGAGACAGGGAAGCCATTAGCCTAAGGGAGAGGAATTCCCTTCACAAGAGGCCCCCTTTCACAGAGATCAAAAAAGCTTTATGCACAGTTGGGCTCAGCGCATAGAGAAAGGACAGGTAAGATGGGTCAACAGATTGAAACCCTTGCCAACAAGGTTGAAGATTTGACTTCAATCTCCCAGACATACATGGTGGAATAAGAGAACTGACTCCTGAAAGATGTCCTCTGACGTCCATCCATGCACCGTGGCACATGTGTGCCTATACATATATACATACACATATACTCCCTTATACAAAACATAATCGTCCTAGTTGGCCTGGAGAGGTGGCTCAGCATTAGCTGCTCTTCCAAAGGACCTAGGTTTGCTTTCCAACACGCACATGGAGGCTCAAAACTATCTGGAACGTCAGAGCTAATGCCCTCCTCTGGCCCCTACAGGAACTATACTCACGTGGTACACAGACATACCTGCAGGCAAAACAGTATTCGCACACAACAAAACCTTGCACATTTCCTCAATAACAAGGTTCAAGTGTCAAGTATTTAGAAACTCATCTCTAATTTGGTTGGTCCTTCTTACGATTATTGTTGGCATGTGCCTTCACTTTGGAGCTTTAGAACACCCTTCCCAACAGGGAGTGCTATCTGTATCACTGAGAATTCTGAAAATGGCCCCCACAAAAAACCGTCCCCCTTCACAACCCAGTACACAGAGTGCTCTCCCTGCTTCCGCAGCTTCGGAAAGAATTTGTTACAATATTTCTACAAAAGGCCACGTGAACTGCTCTTAGCTCCCTGTTTCTACCCTTATCAACCACATCCTTTCCTCCCAAGGACAGGACTAGGATAGAACAAAGGCTTTGCAAAAGAATTGTGTAGCTCCCACAACCGTTTAGTTATACACTGCCATAGCTTCTCTGGTTTCCACTGGCTAATTCCTTAAATTGAGTTGAACCTTACATATTGTTCTTAATTATTAACAGGCTGTAAACCATTAAATGTAGTATAGTCAATAAAAAAAGGTTCATGAACAGAGAGACAAGGCATGGGATTAGAAAAACAAACTCTCTCAACATTTCTGCAAGCCCTCTGGAATAGTACTGCATAATTCTGGGCTGGAGGACAGAAAATGAACAACTGGGAGCTCAGTAGAAGTTATGGAGACTTGAGGGCAAAGTAGCCTAATAACAGGATAGTGTGGTACGAAAACTAACACATATAGGAATATATCCACGGTCCTAACAAAGGCCCCTTAGTCCTACAAGGGTAATGTAGGGTGATAGCAACCACCAAAGGTTAAACCTTATTTAGCTTCAACCAAGGGCATCATTGCCTGATCCAGTAAGCAACCAAAAGCCATTTCTCCCACCTGTGCATGTGGCATGGACAAAAACAAGCAAGCCTGGGGCAAAACGTGCTATGTGAAGGTTATTTCTGAACCCCAGGGCTGGGGCTACCTCAGAGCCCACACCAGTCTGATCGCTGCAACTTATCCACTTCCACTGATGCACATGCTTACCTCTGAAAGGATTCATCACCCCTGTTCCTCACGGAGAACTAATTCACACAGCTCTATCTTGTAGGTCCTAAGTCAGTTTCCATACCTCAAGCCACAGGCCCACATATGCTTGCAGAGCAGACACAGTCTGTCTTGTTGAATGGAGCACTATTGGACAGACCTTCTTTTTAGGTCCCACTGAGGAAAAGAAGAATATAAAAACCTTGTTCCCCCTATGTCAGGCTGCCCCCAATGAAGTGGCTAACCTTTGCTCTCTTTCCATGTCTCTGCCCCTCCTCCCTCTACCCCACCCTTTAAGCACCTCTTTCACTGGCCACCTGTCAAAATACAAGCCTCCTCGGATCTTTCAAAAACTGATGCTGCAAAGAGGCTATTAGATGATTTCTTTCCAGGACCTGTTGAAAGATAAAAGATGCAGCAGACAATTTAAAAGGCGAGACTGTACCCTCCCAGTCACAAAGCTCGAAACAGACAAACCGTGGAAGCCAATGACACAGAAACGCCCTTTGACCAGACACAGACACTAGGCTGGACAAACTTATTTTCATAAAAGAATACGAGGCTGAATTAATCCATTTCACAAGTAATAGTCATAGAATCATTTCATTGTAATAAAGTAGGAGAGGAGGGAGGGTGGAAGGTTAAGACGAGCCCCTCTTTTAAGAAAAACAATAGCCGTCAGTACTTTCTAGAATTTCTGTTCAGATGACAAATGTTGTAAGCAGAAAGGGTTTTGTTTGTTCACTGTCTATGTTTTTAAGTGAGACACTCAGGCACATGGGAAGCTTTGCACCGATGAAAGGAGAAAAGCCAAGAGAAAAGGTACTACCCCTTCAACTGGAGATATTCAACTTGCGGGGCTAACCCGACTTTCCACCAGTAAATGTTTTGGCTGTTTCCAGGAATATTGCTAAACTTGGTTTTTCAGAAACCAAAGGAGATGCAGATTCCTGGCAAGAGCTCGGGAGGGAAGGTCAATTTGGGAAATGCTGAGGGGAGGGGCACCTGATCTTATGGTGCTAATTCCATGGGCGAACACTCGAATTGGCTTCCCTTTGCTTTCCCTGCTCTCTGAAGAGTTTAAGAATATGCTGTGTTTAGACTAGGCTTTATGCCCAGGGCCCATTTACCTTCCTTAACATCTCCTGAAAGTAAAGAACTTGGCAATAAAACTGAAGTGAAGAGTAAAGGTGGTCATTGCCATTGCCCAGCATCAAATCAAAGAGCCACTGGAGCTGAAGAAACACTTGCCTAGAATCTGTAAGGCGCACGTGCACATTTGTGCGCACACACACACACACACACACACACACACACACACACACACACGTACACACAGGTACTATTCGGTCATTTGAAAAAAATCACCAGTAGAGTGCTATAGAAACATGTTTATAATTTCACTTTCGAAATAAACAGATGTACCAGCTTGTTACCTACTGTGGTTTAAACCATGTAGAAACATGTGAGCAGGGCTGGATTGTGATAAGAAAAGAGACAGATACAGAAGTGACTCGTCACTGTGGCTGTGACACAGTACCTTCAACTGCAAAGCATTTGACTTGTGACTTGCCATAAACCATAATCTCAAGAGGCCAACATTTGCACCCAGGTACAAAGTCCCAGTGGCATAATTATTAATCAGGGCTGGCAGGAAGCAAAGATCTGAAAAAGAGAGTATGCCATCTGGCACCCCCCAATTCCTTTCGCTTTCTAGATCTCATGGGGACAGTCTGGGGCTAGAGATCAGAGCACTTGCCCTGCATACTTGAGGCCCTGGGTTCCATTTTCAGAACTTGAAAAAACGGTTTTGTCAGCCAGTGGTGGTACATTCCTTTAATCCCAGATCTTGGGGGGCAAAGGCAGGCAGATCTCTAAGTTCGAGGCCAGGACAGCCAGGTCTACATACAGATAACCCTGTTTCATAAAACAAACAAAACAAAAAACAAGAAAAAGTGTTTTTAGGGTCTGGAGAGGTGATGGCTCAGTGGTTCAGAACACTAGCTGCTCTTGCAAAGGGCTCAGGTTCGAGTCCCAATACCTACATGGTAACTCGCAACTGTTCGTAACTCTCAGCATCTGGCACTCAAATGGTGCACAGACATACAAGCAGACAAGACATCTATACACCGAAAAGAAAAGAAATGAATCTTTTTGAAAATGAGTTAACTTTAAAAAAATTGTGTTTTAAAAAAATTAGAAAAAATAAATACTGAAGAAAAGAACTGATGGGATGGCTCAGCAGATTAAGGCACATGACACCAAGCCTGGAGAACAGTTTGATCCCTGGGACCCACATGATGGGAGGAGAGACAACTCCTACAGCTTGTCCCCTGACTTCCACACGTGAATCATTGCACGTACACACAAAAATAAATAAGCAGGCATAATTTACAAATTTTTAAAAAGAAAAAAGTATCAAATGGCACACAGTTTCTTGGATTTTTATGATGTGCTTTTAGCAGAGAACAAAAGTATTGTCAGGTTTCTGGTTTATTGTATAGGGCTAATGCATGGTGTTGGTAGCTGCATGGGAGAATTGTGGCTCCTCAAGTAGGAGATGTGAAAGTCATAGATACAAAGGACACCGTTACCACTAAAGATAGGAAGTCTGACTCTTTAGACTAAAGATGCACGATGACACCCCAGACCTGACAGCCCGGCTGAGTTTCTTGATCGCTGTTTCTTTGGGCTTTATGGGCAATCAGTGGAAGAAATGGCCATGTGAAATCATGTTGACAACACTGATTATTACCCTGTCTAATGTCTTTACAAAAGGGCCTACCGTAATAAATTCTTTCTAGATTTAAGAACACTAAGAAAATACCTTGCCTGACGAACTATTGTGTTTCCTTTTTTATCAGACGAGAGGGGGGAAAGCAAAAGTAGTTGGGTGTGTCTTATTTTGCCTCAGCAACCTGGAAGCCCAAAGATCACTTATTGTAATAGGTCTGGTTTTAAACCCGTTCTGTGTGAAATTCTCTCCTCTGTGCTCCCCCCTCCTTTGTATTTCCTATTTGCATTAAGTGGATTAATCCACATAATGTATTCAAATTATATCTAAAATGAATGCTCAGTGAATGTTATCTCTTATTACTCAAAATAATTGCTGTAAATAACAATTTTCCTTATGATTGTAGGAATCCAATTGAATATGGCTAAAATAATTTTAAGCAGGTGGGGTTTTCATTAATTATTTTGTGATTTTTTTTTTAAGTTTCATGTCCTGCCAGAATTTTTTTTTTTTTTTTAGTTAAACATATGGTTCAAGGATCAGTAAATCAGTTCCTTTTAAAAACTGCACCTGTGGTGTTTGAGAGACTAACAGATTTCCATTAGTACAGCAATTAGAGAGCTGATGAAATCATTTGCATCTCTTGTTTTTTTCTTTAAATGGAAAAAATTCAATATTGACTGATTAAAAGAAAACAAATATTAGGAAATGAGGGAAGAGAAGAGAGGTATATGAGACATGCTGGGTCAAAGTTACAATAAATTGTTTGGAAAGAAACATGGACACAAACCATCCATCTCATAGGCAAGTAAATTTGTAGTGTATAAAAAAATCACCAACATTGAACATTTATTAACATTTAAATGTCCTACTACTCTGTCTTAATTAAAATAATGACAAACCACCAGGTATGATGGCTCGTACCCATCATGGCGGTCCCAAGCATCAGGAGAAATTATATCAAGTAAAGGATAACTAGACGCTGGAGGCCAGACTGACGTACATAGCAGGTCCCAGACAAGAGAAAACTTATTAAATAAATAAACATTTTTTTTGGTATGCTGTATTTCATAAAATGACTGTTCTAATCAAAACCCTTCATGATGAATTAATGATCCCTTGGGCCTCTCTCTAATCAATACTTTCTTCAACACGAGCAAGCATGGAAGTGTAAAAATACAAGCTCTAGCCGGGTATGCGGGTGCACGCCTTTAATCCTAGCACTCAGGTGGCAGACACATGTGAGTCTCTGTGAGTCTGAGGCCAGCCTGGTCTACAAAGTGAGTTCCAGGACAGTCAGAGCTACACAGAGAAACCTTATCTTGAAAAAAAATTAAAAAATTAAAAACTACAAGCTCTGACCAAGCTTACTGATCACATTTCTAGGAACCATTGAAAATGATGACAATTCCTCCAGAATCAATTAAGAACAAATGCCCTAAAACTTGAAGCAATTTATATTTGGCAAAATACAGGATCAAACTCTCCATTTCTTAAATGTCACTCTAGGAAGCCCCAAAGCATTGGGATAATATCCAAGCATATAGCATACATTCAAAGACATTTCTGAAATTAATAACTGTGCCAAAGCAATCATTCCCTTTTATTCTGAGTGATCAGCTACATCCTCCTCATATTAAAAGCCTGTCTCAATTTTCCCTGTTGTTTTTCCTCTGTGCAAAACATGAGGGTACAACAGCTGCTGGGACTTGAAGAAAGAAAACAAATATCGTGTAGTAACAGCAGAGCTACCAGTAGTCTCTCACATTAATCTGGTCAACTGGAGAAATGCCTTCCCTAAGTTTGAGTCATTGGAAGGAATATGGGATGAACCATACAGTATTTTAAAAGAAAGGAAAATTCCCACTTTCTAACACACACCAACCGCAGGAAGTAGAGCAATGAAAACAACTTAGAGATCTACCTTTATAAACGGAGATATTGGGAGATGGTCCAGTGAGAAAGCATTAAGGACCTGAATTTGAACCCTAAGTTAGGTAAAAAAGCCAGCACAGCTCTGCACGGCCATAACCCCAGCATGGGGGAAAGGCAGAAACAAGCAATTCACTGGCAAGGAAGCAAAGCAGAAACTGAGGCACGCCAAGATATGAGAGACCCGGGGGTTGGGGATTTAGCTCAGTGGTAGAGCGCTGCCCTAGAAGCCCAAGGCCTGGGTTCGGGTCCCCAGCTCCAGAAAAAAGAACAAAAAAAAAAAAAAAAGATATGGAGAAACCTGTTTTAATGGAATAAACCAGAGTGATGAAGCAACACATTCATCTTCTGTTTCCACGCATGCAACCAACAAACACACACACACACACACACACACACACACACACACACAGAGAGAGAGAGAGAGAGAGAGAGAGAGAAGAGAGAGAGAGAGAGAAACACGCATACATACACGCACACACACCACAAAATAAAGAAAATAAACAAATATTGTTGAAATTAACACGATGGTTCTGATTTCAATAGTTCCTGATGTTTATTAACACTTTTCCCTCCCCTTTTTTTTTTTTTTTTTTGGTTCTTTTTTCGGAGCTGGGGACCAAACCCAGGGCCTTGTGCTTCCTAGGCAAGCGCTCTACCACTGAGCTAAATCCCCAACCCCCTTTTCCTCCCTTCTAATATCATATTTGCACCACTCACTACTTGATTAGCAAACCCTTTTGTTATACACTCTGCATGTGTAATGTGTTAGAATAAACATGTTCTTCCCCGGAATCTCACTGTGTTTTATGCACTCTGAAGATTAAGGGAAACCAAGAAAATAATTGGGGCTCCAGGACAGAAGCTAGGAAATCACTGATGAACGTGGTAAGTGCTGTGCGCTTTACAAATAGACTGTTCCTTTTTCTTTTTCAAAGCAAACGCATAATTGTGCACAAAACCTTAAAAATAAAATAAAAGCAGAAGCTGGGCGTGGCGGTGCACACCTGTACTCCCAGCACTCAGGAGGCAGAAGCAGGTGGATCTCTGTTAAGCTACATAGGAAACTGTGTCTCAAAACCAAACAAAAAATACATTGAACCTCTTCCTGTAAGCTCAGGTTAGACAAGAATTGCTTAAGTCTATCGCGAACTCCCATGGCTTAGCCTACATCATGAGTCCTTCATAACCCCAGACTCATCTCAAAGTTTAAATTTTAAGAAACAAAACACTTTTATTCTGATTTGGACAAATTATCGTCATCATAATTGTAAGCTACAGTATTTTAACTAGGCCACTGGTCATAATCATCTCACAGCAATTTGTACTGAAACCACGGTATATCCTAATTGCCATCATGAAGCAAAGACCTGAGCCTCTGTACGAACTGGTATATGCAATTTATTACTATGCAGTCAGGATTCTGCATCAATTGGGGCTTAGACCCTCACTCAGCCTTTGTCGTTTCACTGTGATCAGCTCTTGAGAACAGGAGAGTGTGTTGGGAAAGAGCAGATAACCCAGAAGTGTAACCGGTCAATGCTCCTAATACTGGGACCTCAAGGGCTACTCATTTTAACTGTAAGTTGCCTACATGCTGGTTATCTACATACACGGTACCAGCTCTTTGGGACTTTGAATTTCTGAGGAAATCACCATCTAAAGATGGATTTTATACACAACAGTTATCTAAACTTTTTGGAGAAAACAAATGTAGCAGGGGATGTTGTCCTGTGGTCGACCACATTTTCTGCGTATGTGAAGTCCTTCAATCTTAATTAAGCACAGGGAAAGAAAAAGGAAGGAAAAGAGAGAAATGACCTAAAACAGAATAAAATTAAAAACTCGAACTTTCGGGGGTTGGGATTTATCTCAGTGGTAGAGCTTGCCTAGGAAGCGCAAGGCCCTGTTTGGTCCCCAACCCGAAAAAAAAAAAAGAACCAAGAAAAAAAAAAAAACCTCACAGAATCTTTGAAATGGTGAAAGCCAAGGCTGAGCAGATCATGGGGCTTCCTGCAAGTGCTACACTTATCACTTGGGTTGCATTTGTTTCTGTCCTAATCTCTGAGACCAACCTCTCTGTACTTGCTCCCCAGGCTAGGGGCCAGGGTCCTCCTCTCCTCCTGCCTGCCACCTAGTCATCGCCAATAAAAGGCTCAGAGAGGAAAGTTAGCAATTGACAGGGACATTCCAGCCATAATTTGCTGAGCCAGTGTTGTACTCTAACAATCATTACTGGACTAAGGGACACCATTCTGAGGCACTCTATCATTATGGGATGAGAGTGGACACTGCCTTTTCACAACTATCTGAAGGCTTTGGTGCTGCGTATACACCAATTCCTGTCCAGAATACAACAGAAAATTGATCCAAGAGTTAACTTGGAACTTTCTAATACCCATACAAGTCCAACAAGTGACAATAAAGATGTCCATCCAGAGTATATGGCCAAAAAAGTAAGTGTTCCTTCTAGGTCCTGATAACAGGTCCATAACCTCTGCACTGCTCTGATAAGTATTCTCCAAGTGGTGAGGACTCATGGTCAGAAACACAAATGGCTTGTATATGGGTTGGGGTAGCAGGCAGCTAGAGAACAGTTCTCCTCCAATCCTTGGTAGTCCATGAGCTACAAGTCTGTGAGGCCTGGTGCTAAATTCTCTTTCTCACTACTTTGATTCCAGTACCTGCCAGTGAACAGCCAACTCAATAGGGATGGACTCCTCAGCCTAGGTACCCCTTCCTATAAGGAAAACAGGTTAAGATGTGCATATTGTCTCATGCACTATGGCACCAGAAACTTTCTCCTTAGAAAAGCTCATCTGCAAAAATATGTTCATGTATGCCTTCATTTAATAAATATTAAGTACCTAACAATATATTAAAGACATCAAGTGCTGGGCAGTGAACAAAGAGATCAAGTTCCCTGCCCCAAGGTTGGATGGTGATAACACAAAAAAGAAAGTGGAGAAGGAGCATGACAAAATCAGCGTGGGGGGCATTTTCCTGTTTTAAATATGGATAAAGAAAAGCTTCTGTAGTGAGGCAATAAGTGGTGAAGCCTGAAACTTATGAGGGGGCGAACTATATTCTGGCTACAGGCTATTATTCTAGACACTGAGAAAAGTACAAAGCCTGGAGGTGGAACCCTATGGTACATTACCTACCTAGCACGGGTGAGGGCCTAGGACGCGACATGCAAAGGCCCAACTCTGCCTGCATACTTGAGTTAGAGAAGATAGTGTGATGAGAATAGAGCCAGGGGCATCACAGAAGAGAGAGAAACTGTGACAACTGATAGACCCTGATGGCCAGATACCATATGGCATCAGAAGCTCTGACGTTTACTCTGGAGTGGGTCGGGGACACGGGAGCAACTAGAATCTTTATTTAGATTTGATTTGATTTGGTTTTGTGTATGTACTCAATGCTGGTGTGCACACCACGGTGGACAAGTGGAAATCAAAGGAACACTTGTGAGAACTGGATCTCTCCCACCGTGTGGGTCCTGGGGATGAAACTTAAAGTCACCACGCTTGAGGGAAAATGCTATTACCTTCGAGGAATCTCACTGTCTCCCACTAGAGCCTTTTGAGCGGAGAAAGTAATGTGACCTGAGTTAAGAGTAAGAAAACAGGAACACACTGGCTGCTGTGTTGACGGCAAGGACACTAGTGATGATAAACCACTAATGAATCCAAGCAAGAGGTGATAGGCACCCGGATCATTGTGGCAGTGTGCGAGATCGATTTCAAGAGGAGTGGAAGTTAGGGACACACCTTGAACACAAGGCCCAGTGGTAGGTACCATAGAAGACCCTCTGAGCAAAAATACATCCCACCCAATCACTGGAATCTTGTTCACACTATAAGAAAAATGGGTGACTGGAATCTTTGTTCAGACCATAAGAAAATGGATGCAGACATTTACATGGCAAAAGTTATTTCTTTTTCTTTTGCCTCTGTACCTGAATGAGAATGTGGCCTCAGGGTGCCAGACTGCTTAATGATCAATTACCTGACCTCCTCCCACGAGAACAGTCTCTCCCAAGGGCATCCAGGCCCAGTGGACCTGAAGCAGCAGAGCAGAGAGAGCAAAGACACTCAGTACCAAACTGAGGGTAAACAAGGCCAAACATTAACCACACGGCAATTCATTCAAGTGCAGCTTAAAATGCACTCACTTCAACACCCTCCTCCCAAGGCCAAAAAGAAAGAGAAATCTTTCCATCGACCCAAAGCACTAACCTACTGACTTCCCTGGAGAAGGAGTAACTGTGAAGGACTGTAAAGATACGCTGGTGAGAAGTTTGTCTTGGTTTGCTTAAAAAAAAAAAAAAGTCTTAGCGCAGGAGAATATTGTATAATTAAAGCAATTTTGACAATAGTACATAAAAATTCAACTATAAATTGTAAAGACTATAGTGACCGTCTATTCTGGTGCACACACGCGCGCGCACATGCACATACACACACACACACACACACACACACACACACACACACACACACACACACACACACACACACACACGGACTTCTGTGAAGTAACTGCCAGAAAAATGACACTCCCACTCAGACTGGACCATTGCAAGTGGGAGCTGTTTGCAAGGGCAGAGGACTTTTGTTTTTGTCTCTGACTAAACACCAGACTGAAAACTCAATGGAGACAAATATGTGAGAGAATAGAAACAATAAAAGGAGGAAGGAAAAAACCTCTATGCCGCAGACCTCATGCTTGCTGGGATGCTGACATCAAGGGCTTGGGGAACCAAGGAAACTCTATAGTAAATGCAACCACTTCCAGCCACTCTGGGAGACACAAGCTGATAGTTTAGAATGAAGCCAGGCTGGCAGGGAGCAGGGCTGTGTGTAAAGAATGGTCGGGGGGCTGGAGAGATGGCTCAGCGTTTAAGAGCACTGACTGCTCTTCCAGGGGTCCTAAGTTCAATTCACAGCAACAACATGGTGGCTCACAACCATATGTAATGGGATTGATGCTCTCTTCTGGTGCGTCTGAAGAGTGCGACAGTTTAGTCACATACATCAAATAAATAAAATAAAAATCTTTAAATAAAAAAAAAAAAAAAAAATGGTCGGGATGAAGTTGACATGAGGGCCTGGGTAAAAGGCAGGAAAGGAGCACGTGGTAGGCAGGAACGAAGCCAGGCGAGCTTCAAAAAGCTCATCTGCAAGCCCAGTGAGTTGTGCTGAAGCAGACAATGTGAGAAGTCTCCCGGGATTAAAACAAACCACAAGCAATGCTGTCCTCTTACCCCAGAGCAAACCGAGTAATAGCAACACTAGGAGGTGAGGTGGAGAGGAATAAAACACACTAGGCATTGCCCTGTTTCTTTTGGGCAGCAAGGTCTAGGTAACTGTAATAAAGTAGAACACGTGGCTTACAAAATAGCAGAAGTGGATTGCACACCACCAGAAAGCTAAGAAGGAGTTCAAAATCAAGGTACTGACATATTCATATTTGGTGTCTGGTAAGGGTCCACTTCCTAGTTCACACGTGCCAGGCTTCTCACTACTGAATGCGTATAACACATGCTCTCTGAAGCCTTTTAATAGAATACTAACCCCATTCAAAAACGCTCGCTTCCCTCCCAAAAGTCCCACCGTCCCAATATCACAAGCATGTGCAGTGTTTAGCTCACAATATATGAACTTGAAGGAAGATAAAAACATTCAAACAGCGCAGGTGGAATGAAAAGGCCAGTTCCTAGAATGAGGGCCAAGCTCAGTGATGTAAAGCCCTTGCCATGTAATTATGTACATGGTTCCACCCTCAGAACCACCCCAAAAAATCTATTCACAGGATTAAAATAAAACTTTAATAAGTCCTGTACTTTTGGAAACCACAAAATACTTCTGAAGAACCTACCAGTGGACCACCTGGTATGACAGAATTGGAGCCCATGGGTCTGGTCTTTAAGATCAAGTCTAACAGGGCAAAGGGAGCTTTCTTCTTAAAAGGCTCAAACAGCTACAGGGTTAAGTATACTTAACTTATAACTTTCTTTTCTTATCATTATCCATTTACTTAGTTTGGTCAATGTTTAAAAGAGAAACCAATATTCAAATATTTAAACCTGAGAGCCAGTTTGCTTGCATCTTCTGACTTTAGGTCAAAAATGTTGGTTTCCCAAACTAGGCAGAGCAGGCGACTCCTGTAACGTGGATGTTCTAGAGGGCTTGGAAGAGAAGCTGGAGGGGAACAAAATCATAAGCCAAACGCTCTCAAGTGAATAAGCCATTACATTAATAATACACAGTCTTTAACTGATTTTAGGGGTGGGAAGCTGGAGACAGAACTCGGAGCCTTGAACACACTGGCCAAGCACTCTACCGCTTAGCTATAATCTATTTTTTCTTTTAAAAATAAAGACACCAGCCAGGTAAAATGGTGTGCACAACTGCGCATGCAGCGCTAGGGAAGATGAGACGAAAGGAGAGCAAATTGGGGCCATCCTGGGCAACAATCAAAAAGACCTGATTGAGAGGAAATAGGGAAGGTAACAGGGAAGTGGAAAGAGAGAAGAGGAAGATGGGGAAGGAAGATGGGGAGAGAGACAAAGGAGCACCTTGACTGATTCACTCACAGGGACCCTGGGTAGTCTCAACAGGCGAAAGTATAAATTAACTTAACCCCACCCCCTGTCCCCTGCCACTGCCTTGAGAGCTTTCATTCACTTCCCCAGTATTTCCAGTGGAAGTCTCTCAAATGTATCTTCTGAACTTTCATTGCAGAACACATCAAAGCCAAAGGTTCCTGTCCTGAAAAGGGTGCTTTGCCGGCTGGAGAGATGGCTCCACAGGGACGCTGAGGAGTTTAGTGCATGCTGCCTGGAAGAGGACAGGCATCTGTTTCCCAACACCTGTGGCAGGTGCCTAAAAGCACCTGTGACTCGAGTTCCATGAGAGAACAGACACCTCTGGCCTCTGCATCTACACAATGTACACAGGAACACACATGCACATAATTTAGAATAATAAAGAAAACTCTTCAAAATTGAAGGGGGCCTCTAGTCTAGGCATCCAGTCCAGCCTAAAAGGCATCAAAGGGCCCAGATCAACAAACTGGTTGTGTGTATAATGTGTTCAGCTTCTGACCACTCAGTTCAGTTCACGCTAGCCTCTTCGCTTCCATCAGATGTCAAGTTTTAGGTTCCTCCACGAAACAAAACACAAAGCTTTCTAGAACACCCCCTCTGAGCTCCCAGCCAGCACACTTGCAACAACTTATCAGCCACAGGTTAGGAAAACAGATGTACTTTATCTCCTCCTGTGTAAATGCTATCTACGTAATCTATCTGCTTCATTCAGATGGAAACTCAAAAGCTTGATTCCGCTTTTACACCTTTCAGAATCCCCAGAGTCTAGCATACTGCTCTGCTCAATGATTACTGATGCTAAAAGTTCTCAAGGCCTTTTTTTTCCAGGCAGAACACACAGGCTTTCTCACAGCTGTCCCCATCACTGAGCCTTTCCAGCAGTTCCCCCATTCCCAGCTGTGTTCCTGATGCCTGGGCCCAGGAGAAGCCCAGGGATTTGTTGTACTTCTTTTTCGAGATACGACACTTGAAGAAAATAAACACGTGGCAAAGAGGACATTAAAGTTGGGAATAAAGAGATTTGGGGTGATTTTACCAATAAAGAGAAGGGAAAGAAATATCACCATGCACACTGACATTTACTCAATATATGACAAGAAAGCTGGATTCACCCTAATTCCTTCCAAAGTGCTTTCAATGTCCTTGTGTCTCTACTTTCAAAGAGTCAATGGTTCAGGTTTGTGCTTGTAGCCTGGATTTAAAATCTCTTTCCCCAAATTTAATAGGCATTCACTTAACCCCAGACTAGTCAAAATTAACGCAAGTATGCAAAGTGTTGCAATGAAAGCTTTTAGCTGAGTCAATTTCATTGGAAAGTTCAGAATCTCAGAATCACAGAGATTCAGAGATGAGATGGACCAGAGACATCGTTAATGGCAGTGGTTTTTAACTGCAGATAATCATTAAGAAAAAACATATGCACAGAGGCCTGAAATTCCAGCCGCTACTGCTGAGTCAGGAGAACTTGAGTTAAAGGCTTGCTTCAGCTACAGATAAGTTCAAGACCAGCCAGGTCAACTTAATGACACCCTGTCTCAAAATGAAAAAGAAAGCCAAGGATATCACTCAGAATTAGAGCACTTTGCTTTGCACAGGAGGTCCTAGTGTAGGTTCGATCTCTAGTACCAGACACAGGGGAGGGGGGAAGGCAGGGGGCAACCCAGTCAGCCAACACATAGCCCCACTCAGATTTTGCTGTTCTGTAGTACCCCAGACATCAGTGTACTTTAAAATCTCCCCCAAGTAATGCTATAGTACAATGTGAAATGACAACCACTAATCTAATTCTGCATTTGAATTCACATTCTAATACCCCCACCCCTTTTTCAAAGAAAGAAAATTCTCAACAAAAGTATCAGACAAATTTGTCAGAGTTAGGCTAGAGCTACTCCTTCTAAGAAAGCAGGTCCTCTCCATTTACTTCTAAGGCACTAGACTTCTTTTTCTCCCTCAATTAATTTCCCATCGTTAATAAACCACCATCACTACCTATCCCAAAATAAATAGACCTTTTAAGTATTCTCTGCTCCAGTATCCCATTGTATAACTTTTTTTTTTTTTTTTGAAGCTGGGGACTGAACCCAGGGCCTTGCGCTTCCTAGGCAAGCGCTCTACCCCTGAGCTAAATCCCCAACCCCATGTATAACTTTTTTTAAATCTAAATTATGTATGTCTGTTTCCCAGTGTCCAAATGCTTTTATTGATTGGATTGAATGACTAATACTGGGGATAGAATCCAGAGCCCTGTGCATGTTAAGCATGTGTTCTATCACTGAACTATACACCCAGCCCTCTCATGATCTTTTTTTTTTTTTTCCTGGCATGGAACGCTGGGTGATTAATCAGACATGATATCCCTTTAAAGAAACCATACTGCTTCTCCTCTGGAAAGCTGAGCTCCGCCTACCTTTTTCACCATCTTAGTAACATGGAGGAATTTTCAATCTACCTCACAAGATTCACCGTCAATTATCTTTTGTCTCACTTAATTTCCAGTTTGTACCTGCCTCGCCATACCTGGTGGACTTCTCCTGCCCTAGCCTCTGTGTTGTGAGAGACGTCTTTTTTCCCTGAAGCAACTTCTTTCACTCTGCCAGTTAGTCATGCTGGGTTCTTTCTTTCTTTTTTTTTTTCCTTCCCCCCAAGCAGCTGGTCTTTTTGATGTCTGGTACACATTTATCTGGGCTTCCAATAAGATGTTTTTACATAGTTTCCAGGCTTCCTGGGGGTTATTGACTTTCTTTAACTCTTCCATTCAATTTTTCCCCTAATTTTGAACATTTGTTAGAGTTTCTTTTTCAAAAGTTGAATACCTGGCTGATGGATCTCTTTGATTTTTTTCTCTCCCACCAGATTGCTAAATTAAATGCATCAGAACTTAAATATAATATTTCAAATTACCTTCAGGATGGAATTGCTTCGTGAGTTTTCTGCACTTTCATGTTCTCTCTAGTAAGCAACAGATGTTTCACTGAGTGGAATTGGAAATGCTGTTACCTGTTCACATTTGAATGTATCTGCTTATTTATATAAAATATTCTGATCCTGTTATGCTTGGTAAATATAAAATTTAGATTTGGGCAAAAAGTATAATTCATGCACACCGAACAAGCTCAATGCTCTAGACCAACATTATAATGTGCCTTTCTAAGTGTGCAAAAACCATGTTCATTCTGTTGTCTGTTCCTAAACTGTTTTGTGTAAGGCATGAAGAAACACAGAATTTGAATCTTTTTCTAAAATTTCCTAATAGGGCCCTGTGAGATATCAGATATCGGTGCTCAGTGATCACTTGAGTTCAACCCTGGGACCTAATATAGAGGTAGAAGATCCACTACCAAGTTACCCTGACATTCACAAACACATCTGACTGGCACCTCTACCCCAACTTCCTGCCACTGCCACATATACACACAGATAAAGAAATGTAAAAAATATGTAAGTGCCTATAATGCTCAGTTATTAGTTCAATAACTGCATTTACTCCCTCAAAGCAAAACAATGCTCTCAGGTAACATCAACATATCATAGAAATTTATTCTCAATTTTTTTCCTCTTTTAAATGTTTAGGTCCAAGATTCCTGGGACTAGAATGAAACAGTGAGATTGTTATATACTATGGAAGTAGAATGCTGTTTCATCATGGGTACCATAGAACCATATGCATGAGCCCATCAGCTGGAACATTTTCGTTACTGACTGGTAGGCAGAGAACTCTTGGTGAGTTCAGCAGTGACTCAATGAAAACAGGGTGATTTAAGAAACCTGGAGCCACAGAAGCTCAACACAGAGGGATGACTCCATCCAAAGCAGCTGGCAACAGCCAAATCAGAATGAGAAGTTGAGAGTGGTAGGCAGACTAGTTAAGAACTATTTAAATACCCTCATACTAGATCTGCCTGCCTTTATCTCTTGCCTCACGAACTCCTTTAACTCCAAAGTGTTGCTAATTATTTTTCTAAAACAACATAAGCCATATTTCCCTCCGTAGGAACCCTCACTGCTCCCTATGGTCCAGGAAATAATGTATATTCCTCCTACTATGGACTCTATACTATCTATAACTGGGTTTGACATTATGCCTGTTGAAGAGGTGACTGGATCCTCTCCACTACAGTGTGAGGACAGGGGGGCTGCCTAACTTAGATCTCTAGAACCTCCATAGGAACCAGAGAATATATCTTCCCATCTTAGCACAACACAGTGCCTATTTTTTCGAGGTCAAAGAGGACTTGGGTTCCAACCCTGCCTCTGCCACTCACAATCTGTACAACTCTGAGTGTACTTCTTATTTAATTACCGTATTTACTTACTTCTATGTGTATGGGTGTTTTGCCTGCATGTGCCTGTGTACTGTGTGCATGGCTGGCGCCCTCGGGGACCAGAAGAGGGCGTTAGATCCCCTGTGACTAGAATCGCTGATGGTTGGAACTTGCTGATCTTAACTGCGGAGCCATGAGAGCCACGAGAAAGAGCTTTTATCTCTCCAGCCCCATGCATGTATTTCTTAATCCTTTCCAATCTCAGTTTCTATGAGTAAATTGAAGGTGATAATTTTTGACTGTATAGATGACAGTTGTGGCCTTTAAATGAGACAAAGTCCTTAGTATTGGCCTGAGCCAAAAGAAACTACACAAAAGCTACTAGCTATTATAAGGCAAAAATGTATTTTTGTGAGCCTATAGGAACAAACCTTGTGCTACACAAAATAGTTAATGTTCCTGGAGAACCAAAGTAGGATACTTCAGACTGATTCAGACTAAAACTGATGTTGGGGAGGGAGGCAGAAAACTCCCTTTTCCTTTCCTCAGTGGAGTCTCCAGCTAATCCCCAAATTGCATGCAACCTAATGTGAATAAAATAAAGGTAAAATAGTAATTACACTGAATCAAACATTTTATATTTATACATTCTAGAAGAGATTCAACTGCATAAGCCAGAACTGTTACTGAGTTCTCTTTTTAGCACACCCAGAAGACAGTTACTTTAACATTGAAGAGACAGGGCCCTGGGGTTCAATAAGAACCTCTCAAATGAAACACAGAGAGCAAAACTGATCATGCCAATAGATGACCACAAGGTCAATAACAAAATCCAACCCCAGTTGGGTGTAGGGGTGCTGCATGCCTTTAACCCCAGTACTAAGAGGAAGAGGGAGGCAGAGCTCTGTGAGTTTAAGGCCAGCCTGGTCTACACAGTGAGTTCTAGGATAGCCAAGGTTACATCATAAGGCCCTGTCTTAAAAAAAATAAATGAAATCAAATAATATAAAATAAAATCCAACCCAGCTAAATGGAGGAACAACAGAAATCTCGAAACATATACTTTTTCTTATTTACAATAAAATTTCAGTATCTCCCTCCCTGCCCTCCCGTCCCTTCTGTCCTCACATAGCTTAAGTAATTTCCAGAATCCTTTGAGATACATATATGAGCACTTCAAGTGTAGGTATGTGTCCACAGGTTCTTTGCTCATAAAGATAAACAGAACAGAAACAATGACTCCAAGATGACAGTGACTGGTACAAAGTTCTCCCGTATCATTCCCATGTTGCTGTGAAAAAGGGACCTTTACAAATTCAACTATTTCTAACTAAATGCCATACCTCTTCAAGGCAAATTCCAGTATATTAATGAAGTTGTCACATATCCTAATGAAAATGATTAGGATTTTAGAGAGTAAGGTCTGAGGAGATAGACAGCTCACGGCTTAAGAGCACTGACTGTTCTTCTAGAGGACCTAGGTTCAATGCACCTACAAGGCAGCTAACAACTGCTTGTAACTCCAGTTCCCTCACAAAGACATTCCTGCAGGCAAAACAGCAATGTATATAAAGTAAACCTTTAAGAAAACATTTACATAGCATATTATTTTATACTAACAAACTACCGTGTACCTATGTAATACTCTAGTCCCAATCCCTTCTCCTTGTGTTTTGTTCGGCTGTGGATTGAACCTAGCGTCCGGCACATGCTAAGCACATGCCTCACCATTTAGATAATCCCCAGCCCACACACTTAGATAATCCCAAGCCCACACTTCTCATATCAGTCACATGGTTCTATCACACCTCCTCATGGTACATTCCAAGCATGTGACTGGGATATTCTCAACTACCAAGCCCAGTGTTTTTTGTTGTTTTTTTGGGGGTGGAGGTGATTAATCACCCTTCTGTTGTTTCTAAGATGCTAAGCAAAATACTTGACATAACAGGCACTCCAACAAAATATGGCCAATGAAAGCTATTACAGATGCTTTGTGATTGTGGCATCTGGACTCACCATTATTTGAAAAGTATTGGAGTCAAGCATGTGGGCAATGCAGGACCTCATTCAAAAACTCTGGCAGTATGATCCTTCCTGACACCCTCAAGAGAACGTCACGATTGTCACAACTATGATCTGTAACTGAGAGTTCTTCACTTAAGTGAGTCCTTCACTTCAGAACACCAACCAAATCTGCTCAGTCTTTCCAGACCTCTAGAAGGCCAAGTGCAAGGCTATCAAGACTAAAACTTCAAGAAGTGGGGTCTGGTATCTCTCAGGGGTAAGAGTGCTTGCCTAGCATGTGTAGAAAGCCCTAGGTTAATCTTATTCCTTCTTTCCAAACAAAATAAAACATTAAACCTGGAGAAGCCTAGGGTCCAGTGAACTAATCCTATAGACATTACAACCCACTGCCTGCAAAATCATCCCCGGCTTTGAGGAAAATACATACAAGTAAAGTGCTTGGCAACTAATTCATTCAGATCTAGGCTCATGCCAAATCATTACATTGACTTCCCCAGAACTGCCTCCCCAAATGGCCAAAGTTACCTAAGGACAGTCCACAGAATGAGGCTAATGTGAGCAACTGGAGAGGCCAGGATGATGGTAAAGATTACCCTGCTTCTATACCAGCCATCTAAAGGTATTTGCTGGGGTCTGTCTGTGTTGTGACAGTGCCCTAGACTCAAATGAATGCCTCTAACACTCCACATTTTTGAGCCATTCAGTCATGCATTTTTGTTATTGTTGAAAGTGGTGCGAAATTGCACTGCATGAGCTAAAGTCCTTGGTGGTCTTCCAAGGATTCCAGCTAAAAAGGCACTTCCTTTGTTCCTCAGGAGAATGCGGTCCAGTAGGTCACTGAAAAGGGAAATAAAAGCAGCAGCCCTGGAGGAGATGAAGGACAAGACAAAAGAATAAAATGTTTTGGTGAGCACACTAGCTTCCTATTTCCTGCTGCTGGGGGACTAATAACCCCTATCTTTTGGGGGGGGGGAGTCCAGGTAGACATTTGCAAAGATCTACTCCCAGGTGTCTTACAGTGCCCATGACAACTGGGGGAAACACCCAGTTGTCCCTGACCACCTTTCCAACTTCCTTTTCCATTAGATGCTGGCTGGGGAAGATACCCTGCATCTCTAGAGACTGCACACCAAAACCTGAAGGACCTGGAGAGGGTGCTTTCGTAGCCCACTGCCAAAATGCCTCTAGTCCATCTTTGACGCACATATTGTTTGCACAAGCAGATGGAAACTTGTCACTGTCCCATTAAGGGCATAGCTACATGCCTCCCTTCAGAATGTGGGAATGACAACTGTAACCTTCACGCCAATCATCTCTGAAGCACTCAGGCCCAAACTGTGCAGGACACAAAGACCTCAGGTCTGACCTGCAGAGCCCTCAAGCTTCTGCGGCTGCTGGTTCAATTCTCTTTTACTGGCAGGGCAAGAGGAAGAAGGAAAAGAAAGGGGGCTTTTCAGAGCTCTACAACCAATAAAATCATGAGGCTGGGAGGACATACTTGAGTTCCCAAAAAGACAGGCAGCTGAAGGGTAAACACCCTTTCATCAGAAGCGTGTGAGTTACTTGACAACTGCCAAGGTGCAATGGACGCCTGGGCTACTACCAACAATTTCTTCAGTTCTATTTCTAGACGGAGGCCGGTTACACTCTGAAAGTGCCCAGCAACTTCCCTCAATTACTTTTGTAATTTATATGTAATTGATAACTGCACTTAATCTCCAAGGTTATTAATAGCCCTTCCAAAAGATGACCCCCAAGTCTTCTTAAGCCTTTGGAAGCGCCTGGTTAAAATTACAGTATTTCCTTTGCTGGCTGCTGGCCCCTGCCTGCCCCCACCTGGGCAAATTCAGCACAGGAGGCAAAGGCGCACTCTGCACACTTCCATGAAAGGTTCGGAATGGAGATTTGGCCTTCGGGGCTCGCATCTCTAACTCCTCCGTTAGGTTAAGCTGGCCAAAAGCCAGTTAGATCCGTGGCTCCTTCTGAGCCCCCGGGGTGAACAAGCTACCTGTGCTGCTTCCGCCGCCAGTTCGCAGGGCTGTGCGCAACAGTTGGCGGCTTCAAAAATCGAGTACAACAGAGAAGGAGGGCTCGCCCAGGCACTGCCACCGGCGGGCCTGGAGACCTCGCGAGCCGGAGGGGAGGACGTACCTGATGCTGCCTCCCCTGCGCTCCAGGAAGACTCCTCCAAATACCGTACGCAACCCCCCCCGCAACCCCCCAGTGCTGAAATCCGGTGAACTTTTTCAGAGGCAAAGCCATTTTCATTTGCATAACCATCTCCAAACTGAGATTTAGGTTTCCTGTAATCAGTCCTTTCAAAGGTCTGTAATTGAAAGTGCAATTAACCCTTAAAATGAGGTGAGAAAAGAGAAAAGGAAGGGAAATACCCTTTTTATCCAACACCTTCCGGAAAGCTGGAGACTTCCCAAAAGTCGGGATTTGAACGAGCACGGAGTAAAGCGTTAGCTTTCTAAAGGTGACTTTGTGCCCTTGCAGTTCCTAAAAAACTTAATCCGTGTCAGCGGTGGAGGAGAAGGCAGGGAGGGGTTTTTGAAGAACGTCAATGAAGCCGCTCTATTCAGTCGCACGTTTGCGCCCCACAAAGAAATCCTGCAAACTCAGGAGGTTCCCCACCTCTTCCCCTCGCTGGCCTGCCGTCACCCACACACACAACAAAAAGCAGGGGAACCCAGGCGAATTCAACCCGGAAAAGGCAAAGAGCCCCGTGTCAAGCAATTTTGAGGGCCAGAGTCTAGTGGCTTCCCAGGAGGAGAGGGCTTGGGTGGGGGGGCAGCGGAGGACCTGAGGTGGAGTGGCGCTGAATAAACCGGCGGCGCCCCTCCACTCGCGGTGCCCGCTCAAAGCCGGGGCTGGCTCCTGCCTGCCCGTTTCTCCCTCTCGGCTACCTGGTGCGGCGTGGGGGGCCGCCCCCTTTCCCGGGGTGCCCACCGCCCGGCAGTGGGGGGGTTAGGATTCCCACTTACCGTTGATCTCATAGAGGGGGGCATCGTTCTTGTTGAAGCCTTTGGACACGTAGAGACGTCGCACTTCCGAACAACTTTTCGACTTGTGCTCCGCAGCCAGCAGCGAGGCGTTGAGCGCGGCCAGAGTGCAGAGAAGCGCGAGCAAGCCTAGCCGTGCCATGGTGCGGACCCTGACGGACGCGCTCCCACCTTTAGGGGACAGAATGAGACTGGATGCAAAGCAGCGCTGCGGGAGCGGGCAGAGAGGCGCGGAGTCAACACTCACAAGCGGAGCGTGAACCGGGGAGTTGGAGTTGGTAGTGAAGGAGGAAGAGGAGGAGGGCAGGAGGAGGAGGAGACGCGGGCGAAAAGTGGAGCTGGGCCTCGCGTCAGGCAACGGTCCCCGGTGCCAGGCGCCCAGCCGGGGTGGGGTACAAGGGAAAAGGCGTGGAATGGGCGCGGGACTAGGAAAAGGATCGGTGACCTCGGGACTCTGAAGGCTAGAGAACCCGGGCCAGCTAGCCAGGGGTGGAGGGGCTCAGGGAAGGAAGGGAAGGTGGCAGGCGTCGCAGGAGAGCAGAGTGTGGGCGGCGTCGGCGGGTGATCGCTGGCGCGAGGCTCCAGCTACCCGGCGCTGCTCCGCTCACCCAGCTCGGCTCAGCTCACTGCCCTCGGCCGCACGGCTGTGCCCTTCTCAGCTCTGCCGCTGATTGACTGGCCCGGCTTGCACAGCGAGGCTCCGCAAACTTGGCCAAGCGGGGCGGCCCTAGGGAGGGAGGGGGCGGGCATGTGGAGGGGGGGGCGAGCCCGAGACAGGCGGGAGCACGCAGGGCCGGGCCGGGAGAAAACCTGGAAGCTGGGTTGGATCTGGAGCGGGCCAAATCCACTTCCTAGGGGGCCCGCACGGGGCGCGCCGCGCTCCCTCTTGCAACACGCCCTGCTGAGCTCCTCCCTCCTGCCCTCCTCTTCAGAGGCGGGGAACCTGCCCCCCGCCCCCCGCCAAGAGAGGAAAGGGCAGTTTCTTCCCACTTAAGGAGCCAAGTCTCAAGAGATCCTGGTGGCCTGGGTCTCCGGCCTTGAGCCCCTGTGTGAGCCACAACCTTTCCCCACAGCCACTTGACAGCCTATCCCCGTGGGCCAGGGCAGCACTGAGCCCTTCAGCCCCAATACCAGCCTCGCTGCTGCCACCCAGCATCTAGGGTCACTCCTAGCCAGCACCTGGGTGACGAAGGCACCCACTCATGTTACTGGCATTGTTTTGATCCAAACAGCGGACCCGGGGGTGGGGAGTGGGGGACGGGACTTGGAACTCACAGCTGGGCTGAGAGGCTCACCTGGCTTCCCCTAACCTGCTTCCCATCACAGTGTTTCCCCAAGAGCACAGGCTAGTCCCCACCTCTAACAATCATTTTCCCAGCCTGCTTCATCCCCACACTCACAGCTCACGCTCACCCCCTACGTTCTGCAATAAATATAAACAAACTCTGAAACTGGCCAGAAAAAAAAAAAAAAAAATTGAACCTCGAGGAGATGAATTAAATCAAAAGGTTGCTCAGGAAAACTTTGACCCCACACTGCCCTGTTGTAGGGTATAAAAATTGACACCCGGTCCTGAGTTCAATTCCCAGCAACCACATGGTGGCTCACAACCATCTGTAATGGGATCCGATGCGCTCTTCTGGTGCGTCTGAAGATAGTGACAGTGTACCTACATACATAAAATAAATAAATCTTTAAAAAATATTGACACCCCGCAGAAAGAAAAAAATGCTAAGAATTAACACTCACCTAAGGTCAGTATGTCCAAAGTCCCGGGACTCTTGAATGGAAGACCTTAGTGGTGGCAGGGAATGACAGCCCAGGATCTCCAGTCCTTCCTGATCTACGTTTAGCCACAAGAAAACTGGGAATGGGTGAGTCTTCCCACCTTCCAAGCTTTGTCAGATTCCATTAATGAGTGTTTTTGAAGCTCCCAGGGCTCCTCTAATGAAGGGAACGGTGCAGATTGTGAACTTGTCATTACTGTTGTTATTGTTACAATCTGCTCTAAGAGCTTAGGGTGAGAAGTGTCTCAGACACCTCGGGAGTGTGCTGGGAACTGGGCAGATGAAAAGGGCTGAGCTTATTATTTGGCTAGACTCTCAATTCCCATAAAATTACATAGGGGAAGATACGAACCATCATTACAATTATCGCCCTCAGAGGCTTGTGGAGGCTTCCTCCACTGTTCTTTGGAAACCGCATTGCCATGGTTGGCTGTGAGGAGCCATAGAAACCAGTGGGGCTGTTTGCAATACCCACTGCAGACTCCTCTTCAATACATTAACTCTTGTAGGGCAGTAGCATGAGCAGGCACACTGTGACCTGTCTGTAACTGGGACTTCCAAATTCTCTTCCGTTTCTTTGTTTGTTTGTGGTAGGCTTTCTCCCTCTGTGGAGCCCTGGCTTTTCTGGAACTCATTCTATAAACCAGGCTGGCCTTTGAACTTCAAACATCCACAGACTCTGGCTCCCAAGGTACTGAAATGAAAGGCTTTCATCACCATACCCAGCTGGATTACAAGTTTTGATGTCCTGGCAAACACATTTTCATTTTGTGCAAACTCAAATCCACTGAATTCCCTGCCACTTTCAAGGAACTTTTGAATAATCCACGTAATCCTTAAACTGCTGATGCTTAGCCCAGCGCTCTATCTTTCATTGATGCGTACCTAGATTCTTCAGCAAGGGAATTATCATCTGCGATGCAACCAAAATTAACAGTAAAATGAAATTCCAAACTGGGTATATGATATACACCTATAATCCCAGAAGGTGTAGGCAGGAAGATCAAGAGTTCAAGACCAGACTCAAAGACAGAAGAAATGTGTGGCTACCTTGGGCTACACATGACCCTCTTTCAAATTAAAGGAAAATAAAATAAAACTCTGTGAACAATAAGAAAGAAAGGGATTTTCCTAAAGCGTATAAAAGGGCCACATTGGGACACTGCCTCTCACAGCAAAAGGAACTCATTTTGGCCTCCCTCAAGTCACTGATGCTCTTTCTCCTAGTGTAATATTAACCAAAACTTGAGCCTTTTCTACCAGAAACAGTAACCTCTGGCTACAGGCAGATCTGGACAAGTCTGAACTTTACCAGGAAAGGCAGGAACCCCAAGCCCTGCTCAGGGGCGGCTCCCACTTCAAAGCCTCCTTTCATTTAAATACAAACAGGGTGAACAACTGGCAATCTATGAAACAAATATCACCCAGATGGAAGCTTTTCAGATGGCCCTCACTCAGCTCCTGATGCTCTCCCCTCCCACACCCCAGTTCCCCAAAGGAGGCTGGAGATGCACCTACACCAGGATAAGTCCTCTGCCTTCAGCCTGTTGGCGGAACGGACAAAGGAACACTTTCAAACTGCTAAACAAACTAAGACTTTGGTTTGGATTTTACTTTGTTTATTATTATTATTGTATTATTATTATTATTATTATTATTATTATTATTGTAAGAGTCCATACAATTTACCATTTTAACCATATACAGATATATACAATTGAGGGCCAAGGAATTTGCTCTGTTGATAAAGTGCTCACCAAACATACGAGAATCTTGAGTTCACTATCCAGAACCAGTTTTTTTAAAAATGTCCACTGTAGGATGGGGCGTGGTGACACATGCCTTTAATTCCAGCTCTAGGGAAGCAGGGCCTGAAGGATCTCTGAGTTCATCAAGGTCAGCCTGGTGTACAAAGCCAGTTCCGGGACAGCCAATACTGTTTCACAGAGAAACCCCCTTGTCGAAAAACAAAACACAAAACAAAACAAAAAGTCTCCATTGTAGAGCACTCATTTGTATTCACAATGCTATAGAAGATGCTTGGCTCCCTGGACAGCCAGATTAGGCAAATTGGTGAGCTCGGAGCTCTAGGTCCCAGTAGGATTTCCTGTCTCAGAGAGCAAAACTCCTCAGGACTAACACCCAAGGTTAACCTCTGACCTTCACATGCATCTCTGCACATATACAAACACATTACCGATGACACACAAATAAACTATATTTAAAATAATCTAACATTGTTCAGTCATCACCATAGCTGGTTCCAGGACATTTTCACTGTCCCAAAAGCAATGCACATACTCATGAGTACTCCATTTTCCCACTCTAGACCTTAAAAGCCACCAAATCTGCTTCCTGTTTCTGGGGGTTTGCCTAGTCTGGATGTTTTCTATGAAGAGAATTATACAATACGGGGACTTTTGTCTGGCTACCTTCATTCAGCATCAAGTTCTCAAGACCTATCTATGTGGTAACCTATTTCAGCATTTCCTTCCTTTTTAAGGATGAGTAATATTCTTTTACATAGGCATACCACAATGTGATGCTATAGAACCTTGCACTTCAAAGACACTTCAAAGTATACCCTCATACCAGAAAAAAAAGTAGGTGTCTCTAGGGGCTTAGGATATAACTCTGTGATAGAATAAAAGTTTAATGTACTCAGGGCAATGATCCAACTCCTAGCCTCCCTTCAAGCACAAGGACATCTTGAATTTTGTGTCATTTTTAAATCCACCCACTTATGATATCACAGACACACGATATGCTTTGAACATATCTCCTTTTTCTTTTCATCACAGATTCTTTACTTTGTAAAACCTTTAGGGGTATAGAGTTCTGCCTCTTACATGCAAAACTGGTAACCAAGTCAGGTAAAGAAATGCTTGTAGAGAAAAAGAGAATTCTGGATGATGTCATTTCCACTGTAGCTCAATATGCTGAGACTGAGACAGAAACAGAGAATTTGTGTGTTTTTGTCAGGGGCAGGGGAGCATGTCTCTTTTTACTGAATTCCTCTCCCACTGAACTTTTTCTTCTCAGAAAGTAAGTTCCTCTCCTGCTTTGATTTCTCGTGTGGCATACACACTGTGTGTGTGTGTGTGTGTGTGTGTGTGTGTGTGTGTGTGTGTGTGTGTGTGTGTCCCACTGCATTTAATTAGGGATGCCTGCATAAGCACAGGTAGGGATTATGAGCCTAGCTTCTGACATTCCTAAGAGACACAGTCTCACAGCAAAGTCTTTGGATTCTTTTAAAGAGACAAGGAAACAAGTCCCAAACAGGTTATATAGCTTACTCACAGCCACAGAGATCTTTTTTGAGTAGCTGAACCACCAAGACTGAAACTAAGTGTCTGACATAATCCCATAGTATTTCTGTCAGAAAATACAGTGCTCTGGGTCTTAGGATCAGTAGTAAATGTGTAACTTCCCCAGATCCTGTAGAACTATCTTTGCTTCCGATTAATAACTGAGCCTGGCACTCATACAATATAAGTGCTTAGTTCTAAGGGGAGAGAAGATGTATAAGCCAAGGCTGGCTTATATATAATGCACTTATAGCATGCCTGGTTTTCCCAGATGAGGGGTGTCTTAGTTAGAGTTGTACTGCTATGAACAGACACAATGACCAAAGCAACTCTAATAAGGATACCATTTAATTGGAACTGCCTTACAGGTTCAGAGGTTTAGTCCATTATCATCAAGGTAGGAGACAGCAGTGTCCACATAGGCATGGTGCAGGAGGAACTGAGAATTCTACATCTCCATCTGAAGGCCAATAGAAGAAGACTGGCTTCCAGGCAGCTAGGATGAGGGTCTCAAAGCCCACGCCCACAGTGTCACACCTAGTCCAGCAAGGCCACACCTTCTAATAGTGCCACCCCCTGGGCCAAGCATATTCAAATGGTCTCACAAAGGGTCTCTCTTCTAGTGGGGGTGGGACACATATGTACAAGGAATGAAGTACACGTTGTGTTATCCTCTAAGCAAAGAGAATAAGTTAAATCAGGTCCTTTTACCAACTGGTGAGCTCCCCACACCATCAAATACAAAGATGGGAAGAAAGCATATTCCTTTCCTAGTTATGCTAACTCGTTGTGCCCTTACTGGATTCATCTTAAATATATACTGTCATTCTTCCCCATTCCATGGACAATTCTCTCCGATTCATTCTTCAGAAAGCCTGCTGGGGAACTCCAAGAAGAAATAGCAGCAGTTCCTTTCGCTAGACCCTCAATGCAAAGAAACTGCCAAACCTTGTCCCTGTACAGAATCCATACTGTGTAAGAATTCTTCTTCCCCTTAGCAAGGGGAGCTATTCCAAACTGGAATTCCCTGGGCATTTCCCCAGGGAAATAAAAGACGTCTATTTGAAATCTTCTGGTTTTCAAAGTGAGCAACTGCTTCAGAACCTGTAAAAGTTCATTTAGACAAGACCTGGAATGTAGCTCAGTTGGTAGAGTAGTAAAAATTTGTGTCCAATTTTTAGCACCCTTTTGGTGGGACATGTCTGTAATCCCAGGACTTGAGAAGTAGACACAGGAGGATCAAAAGTTCAGGGTTATCCTTGGCTACTAAATGATTTCCCGGCCAGTCTGTACTGCATGAGACTCTCACTAAACTATTTTTTTTTAAGTTGGTTGGACAAACTTAACATGTTCTTTGACCAAATATCACCCAGTGGATCGTGTTGTCCCCTGATTCTTCATCTTTTCAAGCAACCAGGCAAGTTATACTGACTACTTTATTTTATACAAAGGTTGACTCTAGGGCTGGGGATGTAGGGTAGTGATAGAGAATTTACTTAGAGTATGTGAAACTCTGCCTTCATTCCCCAACACTATGGAAATTTTTTAATGTTTTTTAAAAAGTGATCTAGGAACTAGGGTTGATAAAGTGCTTGCCTGGTATGCACAAAGCCCTGAGTTCGATCCCTGGCAACACACACACACACACACACACACACACACACACACACACACACGGTGTTAAAGTGTGTGTGCCAATAAGCACATGTGAAAGAAAGCAAGAAAGCTCAAGGTCATCTTGGCTACATAGCAAGTTTAATGTCAGTCTTGATACTTCATGCTGGGATGATCAGACATTGTTTTTAAACAAACTAATAAATAACACTTTAGTTCCCTAAAGTCCTTGAATGCTCCGAAGATCAATGGCCTTAACCTAGGGATAAGAATAAGGCCTATATCCAAGTGGAGACAACCACCTCAGATTCCTCTTTTTGCAAGTTGGTGGTTGTGCTTAATCCTTTGGAATTGAAACCAGTACAGAAGTAGTGGACCTATGGCACTGTATGCGATTGGTTCTAGGACCTCCTATAACAAAGCAGATAATTTCCTGTGTGATAGTTTCACTCTCCAAGGGTTTCAAGGCATTGAGGGACACCCTCCCCCAACTGGACTTTATGGAACCTGCTTCTCTGCAGTAAGGATCAAGAAACTGACAGAGAAAAAGCTCACCGACAAAGCAACAGAATGCCTTAAATGGCCGCAAGAAACTTCTTAATGGAGGGCCTGTGTAATCTAACAGGTTTGTGAGCCTGAACTTTAAACCTGAGAGGTTGCCATGAATTTCTTCACTTTTTTCTCCCCCCTCCCTCCGTCAGCACCACCTCCCTCAGCCTTTATGTGAAGAGACAATATGCATTTTTAAGAAGACCCAGCGGGAAGCAGGCATTTCTATTCCAAAGACATAGCACTGATAAAAAGAGTTGGAGAGCAGGTCAGACACACTTTGACATTTGTCATTTTTGAGCCACTGATGGGCAATGTCTGCAGAACAGCCACTGTTCCTGCCACACTCTTAACAATAATGCATTCAAATGAGCCAGAGACTGAAACCCCGCATGCACCTTCTTCCCTGGCAATGGAACGCAAGACATGCAGCACAGGGGGAGTAGCTTCTCCCATGCTCCTTCTATGCTAACTGATGCAAGCTTTTCTCAATCAGACTGGCTTTCTATGATCATTCTAATGGGCATTTTCTTAGTAGTTCTCAGAGGACCTGGAACCTTCTGGCAGACACAAGGACTTTAAAGATGGCGTTTTCTCATACCCCTCCACAACCTCCGAGAAAGTCCTGGTTCTCTTCCTTTGAGTTCATGGATTTTTTTTTCTTTTTTCTTTCTTTCTTTTCTTTTCCTTTTGCCTTTTTTTTCTTTTCAAGACAGAATTTCTCTGTGTAGCTCTGTGTGGACTCAAACTCAGATATCTGCCTGCTTCAGCCTCCCAAGTGCTGGAATTAAAGGTGTGCATCATCACTGACTGGCAATTTTAGGATTTATTTTAAAAAGTTGCATTAAGAGAAAATTCTTGAGAACCAAGGATGTGACTGGGTTAGTAGTACTTCCCTAGCATGCATAAAGCCCTAGGCTTGGACGCCAGTGTCACATGGTGTAGTGGCATGTACCTGCAAAGCTAGCACTATGGTAGTAGACACGGGAGTATCACAAGTTCAGTATCATCTATAGCAACACAATACGCTTGAAGCCAGTCTGGTTTACATGAGACTTTGTCTCAAAAATATAAAATTAAATAAATTAAAGGATTTAAATACATTTTTTGTTTGTATGGTTTGGTTTTTTTTTATTTTTTGGGGTTTTTGTTTTGTTTTGTTTTGTTTTGTTTTTGTTTTTGTTTTGTTTTCCTGTTTTCAAGACAGGATTTCTCTGTGTAACAGCCCTGGCTGTCCTGGAACTCTCTTTGTAGACCTGGCTGGCTTAGAACTCACAGAGATCTGCCTGCCTCTGACTCTTGAGTGCCGGGATTAAAGTGTTTGCCCAGTTACAAACACTTTAAAAAAAAAAAAGAAGTATTTTGGAGAATAAAATGTAGGGTATTGTGTGTGCTACATAAGAACTGTACTAAATGAGCTACATTGATTAGATTAAATAATCTAGTCTAATTTATGTTTTCTGCCTTTGTAAAATTTAAGTGTGAATTTATATGGATCTACTTGTCTCTGTGTGCTTGGTTGGGGATAGAACCTAGGGACTTGAGCATGCTACGTACCCTACCACTGAGCTACATCCCCTTCCACACACAAGCTTTTTGAAATTTTACTTTGAGAACTGATCTTGCTAAGTTACCCAGACTGACCTCTCCTGCCTCAGTCTTCTGAGTGGCTGGGATTATAGGCAAGAGCCACCATGCTTAGCAAACTACTTGCCTTTCCTAAAAAACTACAAGTGATATGATTTTGAAAACATGCTCAGTTTAGTCAATATTTTACTTACTTTGAAGAAAGAAATGTGAGGAAACCTTCTGGGGTTCTAGAAATGATCTACATTTTGATCCAAGTGGTAGTTTCCTGGGTACATACATATGTACAAATTTGTCACTTTGGATTTATGCATGTCACCATATGCATGGCATTCCTTAATACCAAATGGGGGAAATACAAGAAAACAAGATTATGATGTATGTGTGCATATGTATATACAACCTGTAATTTATACCTTAAAATACTGATTATATATTATTATATAGTTTGGATTGTTTTCTATTTTATGACTGCATATAAAATTTAATCACCTAAAGCTGCATATGCATTTTTGTGTATACATGTGCATATAGGTTAAAATATATATGCTTGTATGCAACCTAATCATGTGCTTTTGTGCATGTGTGCATATGTGTGTGTGTGTGCCTGTGTGTGTCTGTGTGTGTACCCACGTGTTCACGAATATGTTTAAGTGACCATAACTGTCTTGGTAAAGAGCACTTGTTTTTCTTGCTTACCTTTTTTCTCATCAGTTAGTGTTCCCTGTTTTGTTTTTGTTCTTATATCTCAAAACAAACTTTCCCCTTATACTTAGCTTTAAATGTTTATCAATTATCTCCTTTTCAAAATTCAAGGTTTTGGGGCCCCTAAATGGGTTTAAGAAGTCAGAGGTAAGTCACCAAGACCTGCACAGGGTACCCAGGAGCTGGCAATATCTGCGGAAAAGTTGAAAATGGAAAATGAGAATCAATTGTAAAGACAGAAGCCTCACGGCATTCAAACAGGGCCATTACCAGTTAAAGAACCACCCATAACGAACCATACAGAAACCAGGTAAGTGCAAGACTCAGGTGGGAACAGGTAAGGAAAAAGGATCAAGAATTCAAGGTCAATGTCAGCTAAATAAAGCATTCAAGGCCAGCCTGGGATACAGGAGACACTGTCTCAAAAACTAATAACAAATTCTATCAAGAGCCCTAACCTCTCTTTACTACTCAGGAGAAACTAGGTACCTGATTCTCATGCTTAAAACAAGTAAGTTGAGTGGAGCCTGGTGTGCATGCCTGCAATCTCAACTACTTGGGAGACTGAGGGAGAAAGATAAGTTTGAGGTTAGTTTAGCTGTATTAAGTTCTAGGTCAGTGTGGCCAATTTAGAAAGCCTCTAATCTTATACATCTGTTGTGTGACAAAACTTCATGGAGAGACACAAAACACCTGTGTACTCACTCTAGACAGGGAGCCCATGACAGACCAAAAAGGGGACACGACCAAAGTCCAATACATATGTCTACTCACCCCAGATAGGGAATCCACAATAGAACAAAAAGAAAAAGGACAGATGCCATCCAAGTCCAACTTGGTGAACCAATGAGTTTTATTAGTATTATTTACAGGAGTAAAGGTGAGGAGAGATTATTTACAAAAAAAAGCTGCATCACCAAAGCCCATGCCAGCTGGCAAAAACTGGGAGGGGGGAGCGCACTTCATAGCCTGCAGGAGGCTCAATAGGTTGGAAAGTGTCCTTTCCAAGTGACTCAGTCTAAACCTACTACAGGCAGTTTGGCTACTTTTTGCTTCTTCCAAAAAGCTTGGCGTGTCTGAGAATCTTTGTAACTTGGCTTGTTTACTCTTTGTGAAGAAGGGGCCTAGTGAATCTGGTCAGTTTCGGGGACTTCCTGATGCTATTTTAGGTTGTTTGTTTGGCCTCTGCCTGAAGAAGCTTCCCTACAGAATAAAATGTTTCAATCTCAAAGAAGACCACTAAACATCATTGCTAAGACTTCAGTGGTGTAGCCACTGGTAAATTGCTTATGCCCTGGTAAATAACTACTCACTCATGCTTCTATAGGCAACTCTAAGGAAACTCAGTGGATTTTTTTTTTTTAAAGACATCAAAATTGAAGAGGGGCTAGCAGGAACAGAAGAGGGACAAAAGAGAGTAATGGCAGTTGAATATGATCAAAATATATTGTATACATGTATTAAAATGTGATTATGAAGCCCATTAGAATGATGTGTGCTAATAAAATATTGCTCAATAGTGGCCTATTTACCTAGCATATATAAATCCACAACAAGTACTGCAAAAAATAGAACAAACTAGAATTAATAATAATATGTTAGGACAGTCATCTACTCTGACCTGGATACTATAAGCTGTTCTATTCTTTGCTGTTTTTTTTTGTTTTGTTTTGTTTTGTTTTGTTTTGTTTTGCTGTTTCAAAAAGCTTTATTTTTACTTGGTCCAAGACTTGGGAGAGGCTCCAGGACGGTTACAAAGCTGCCTAGTGGCTTTAGAGGTTCATTCGGGTGGAGGTGCTGAGGCGGCCGGTGAGAGCAGAGCAGGGAGCCCCTTGGAAGGCACAGAGGCCTAGTCGTGCTTCAGAGTGAGGCGCTCAAAGAGATACTTGCCCAGAGATGCCCGGGGCATGCCTGTCTGCGCTGGTTGTGGCTCTGCCACCCTATGGAGGTTGGTTAGGTGGTTGCCCATCTTCTTGATGAGCTTCACCTCCTTATCCAGGAAGTGGCTTTCCAAGAAGTCACAGAGGTGAGGGTCTGTCGGGCAGATCCCAGGGCGTGCAGATCAAGAGGGCCTGTTCAGGTTCTTCTCCAGGGCCAAGGCAGCTTCCATGGCCTCCAGGCTTTTACCCCACTCATCTTGAGATGGCTTCTGCACATCCTGGAAGAGTGCACGGCACCCGCGTTCGTTCTGCAACTTGAGGAGACGCTCGCTCGGTGCCCTCGTGCTTCTCCTCCGCCAATTCTCGGAAGAAGTGGCCTACTCCCTCCAAAGTCACGTCATCCCGATCAAAAAAGAAGCCCAAAGAGAGGTAGGTGTAAGAGGCCCGCAGGTGCAAGTTGACCAGGCGGTTCACCGCAGCTTCCACTTCGGTGGAATAATTCTGACGAATCTGAGAGGTCATGGCTGATCCGGAGTATGGAGCTAACCGCAAAGACAGGGCTGGCTGGTCCTAGGAGCTGAAGGCGGCAAGGAGATGGTCCCGGAGGCTGCGACTGGAGAGACTTGTAAGGCAGCTGGAAGTGAATAAAGTGGGAGTCCCCGGGTCTGTTCCGTCCAAACACTGTTGAAGCAAGATACAGATCCTCGAGGGTTGGAGATTTAGCTCAGTGGTAGAGCACTTGCCTAGCAAGCGCAAGGCCCTGGGTTCGGTCCCCAGCTCTGAAAAAAAGAATTAAAAAAAAAAAAAAAAAGATACAGATCATCAGGATCTCCAAAGCGCTGCTTCTTTGCTGTTTTGATATGAGACCCCTCTTCGTGTAGGCCAGACTGGCCTTGAATTTATTATTTAGTTGAAGCCGATCTTGAATTCCTGATCCTCTATCCTCTGCCTCTGTAGTGCTAAGATGTCAGGCTTACAGCACACCTCAGCTCACGTACAGGCTCAGCGGTTGCAGTTTGCCTGTCCAGTGCTGCTTCAGCTCCTTGCTCCTTTGAGGTTGGTGGAAGTAGTTGTTATCTGACCCCAGATAATCTCTTATCGTCTATGTACTTCTCCAACATATTTTTGTATAGTCTTTTGAGTGCTTCCCGTGCATTTCGCAATTTCTGTGGCAACTGCAGGAACTGGTCATCCACATTTCATAGATAAGGAAACAACTAGTTTGCTTATCTATATCTCATGTCCAGAGGCCCAGACAGCCGAGGTAGAGCCAAGATTACCACACAGTACTGCCCGAAGCCTTTGTTCTGACTACTGTGCTTGCTGTAGAATCTTATAATAGGGTGTGTGTGTGTGTGTGTGTGTGTGTGTCTATGTGTCTGTGTGTCTGTGTGTCTGTAGATTTGTTTTTAATGTTTTGGGACTTCGCTTGTTTGGGTTGTTTTTGTTTTATAGTGTGAAGACAGAACTCATAGCTTTATAAATATTTAACAAGAGTTTGAACACTGAACTATACCTCTATTCTTATGTTATTTCCTATAAATGCCATGATATTGCTTGATTGACAAGCAACAAGAAAATTAAATAATTACAGCAATATATGTAATAAAATTTATGTAAATGTATTTGATCTTGAAATTTTTAATGTAAAAATATGTACATTTATTTGTTACTATTATTAATGTTTATGGGTCGGGGATTCATGGGGAGTGCATATGTGTCACAGCACACATGTGGCGATCAGAGGGCAACTTCCAAGGGCTTCTTCCACTATGGGTTCCAGGGATTGAACAGGTTTGTGCAGAAAGTACTTGGACCAGATGAGCCATCCCACCTGCCCTCAAAATGTCTCATTGTACCACATTCATCCTTGTGATGATGCTTGGTGATGCAATGCCTGTGTGGTGAGGTGAATAATGCAGTCATGGTCATGTGATGTGGTCTTAGGTATTGTTCAGCTTCTCCATCTATCCCTAGGGATCGATTCTGAGTACCATAATAAAACCTCTCCCTATCTGACTCCATCACAGCCTGGAAATGAGCCAGGCCTTTGTCCTGTATCCATGGTGTATTGGCGACTTACCCATTAGACGCTTGGTAGACATCTCAGTTATCTCAATGCTTATGTTCTTGTTTCCCTTAGAACAGTGTACAATTTTAAAGTTGTACATTGCTTATTTCTACAGTTTTCTATTTAACTCTTTTGATTATGTTTGCTACAGGAACTTGAAAACACAGAAAGAAAAATTGTGGACCAGGAGGGACTACTGTCCCAAATCTCCAGCTCGTCTTTCAGCTTTGCACAGTCATGAACCTGCCATTCAAGAAACCTAGTTTTCTTAGGCAGAGAAAACATGCCTACCCCAAGACACAAATGGCAACCTATAGTAGCCATTATGTGTGTAACAGACTTGTTTTTCTCTCTCTTAAGATAGTCTCATGTAGCTCTGAGTGGCCTCTAATTTGCTATGTAGTTGAAGGTGGCTTTGTTTCTGATCTCCCTGCCTCCGTCTCCTGAATGTTAGGATTGCACGTATCTACCACCACTACCAGTTTGGATAATGGTGATGAGGATGGAGCCCAGAAACCTGGGTAATACTAAGTAAAAATTCCACCACCTGGGCCGCCTCCACAGCCAAGTTGTCAGCTGCATACTTTTTTTTTTCTGACTTACTTTCCCCCATGCAATGCAACCAAAGTCATTTTGATGATTTCCAAATTTCGAACTATTACAGCTGATGTCACCATCAATAATTTCAACACCTAAAGCCTCAGCAAATTGGTGGTATTGAGTGTGGGAACGGAAGACAGTAGTGAAAACACAGATGTGAAAATGGCCCAGATGTTGAGGCCTCGAGTTCAATTCCCAGTACTGCAAAGGGTAGATAAAGTAAGAGTGAGAGGGCTGAGCTGTCAGCACTGCTCAGCTCCAGCTCACAAAGCCAGCTCTTTGCTAAGAAATGAAGAGTGCTTGCTCTCTGTCCTTTCCACCACTTAACTCTAAGAGTGCCAGTACCAGCCTGCACCCAGGAAGAAACAGTCCTCTCTCATGCCTGGCAGCCCCTATTCATTTGGTACCCACAGACGTGCCTGTGACACAGCCTCCCTGTGCACCACCATGAAACATGGAATCTTTGAATTCCATTGAAACATCACTTGACAATTAGGAGAACTCGCTGGACAACATGCAGCAGGGACCCATTAAAACCTCGCTTTGGTGGGTATAAAAATATACTCATTTTCACAGATTTAAATACATCTCGGTTCTCTGCAAAGGGCTGTATGACAGATGGCTTCAAAGCGAGTCACATTTACAAACAGCACACAAAAATATTGTTTAGCAGATTCTCAACGAGTTCTTCAGATCCCTCCAGAGCCAGTCTTTTTCACCAACTCTTTTGCTTGTAATTTGCGGAGGCTCCTGAAAATGTCTCTGGACTTCCTAACAACATTTCTGTCTTTCCTGGGCTTCTAGAATAGAAAAGTTCTAGAGCCATGGAGGTGGCTCAAGTGGTATTTTAGAAAATGTCATCTAGGCATGAAAATTAGCAATTCTTTAGCCTAATATAATCTCTAAACCGAAATCTGGGCGGTGTGAAAGAATAGAGACTGCCATAGGCGTTATGAATCATGTATACGGCTATTTGATTTACTTCAAGTCCTCAAGCTGGCCAGAAGCCTGGTACTGTAGCTCATGCCTGTAATCTCAGCATTTGAAAGGCAGGGGGAGAGGGCAGGAGAATTACAAGTTAGAGGCTAACCAGAGCTATATAGTTCCAGGCTGCCCTGGAATATACAGGAAGAACCTGTCTCAAAAAGCAATAGCAGGGGAGGGGATGTAGGTCAGTAGTGCTTGCCCAGCATAGGTGAAGCCATGGGTGCCTATAATACTAACAATCTAGTAATGGGAGAAAAAGGAATGAAAGCTTAGGGCCAGCCTCTACTACATAGCAAGTTGTAGTCCAGCCTGAGTTACATGAGACATTATTTCCAAAAGGAAAACAAACATAGTTCCACACAGCACCACCCACAGAGAAGAATGATAAAAGTCTTAAGTTTCTGCACAACTCCCCTAAAATTGAAATCTACAATAAAGTCACACATTGAGCATAATTACTGAGCAAAAAATAAGTCACAGTATGGGCCTTGTCCCCAAGAGTGTCCAGCCTTGCAAAGGACCTACACATTAACTCACAAGGCAGGCACTGTGTGTTAAATCCAGATAGGCAGTGTGTGGTGGGGTCACTGTGGGCAGTTCCAGACCAGAGGAGGTATTTATAACACAGGAGCCTCAAAGGGGCAGATGGAGGAGTGAGGTCATACCAGAAATACAAAATGCCTTGAACCTTGCAGGTGTATCTAGTTGGAAGTCCACAAGCCACGTGTGACCAAAGCTGGTTATGAATACAACCAAACACAAAATCATAAACGTATAGAAAAATGATGATATTTTTGTAATGTCAGAGGGTTGGATTCCCCTGAGAAAGGATGAGGAAGGTAGAAGCTAAGCAGAGACAGAAGAGCAGAAGACATTCCAGCTTGGAGGGAGAGTAGGAAGGGAAGGAAGAAGCTGGCAAATGATCCATGAGCTGAACCCTTGGGTCAATAGCATAAGCCTGTGTGGTTGGAAGGAAGGGTGCTTGGCACAGTGGCCATGCTATCAGCTCCCACTAGGATCTAGAGACTGCCCTCCTTCTCTTAGTGTCAGCCCTATCCTAACTCCACCAGGATTCATGGCATATTTAACACGTGGATTGACAAGGAGACGAGAAAGCCTGGGCAGAGCCCCGTTTCTGATTCATAGCACAACTGTGGCTTGTCAGCACTCCACAAGGAGTTGGTGCATTTTCAACTCTTCCACTGAAAATTTTCTGTTTTTTCCTCCCACTCATGTTCTAGAATTTTATTTATAACACTTTTTGGCCAGCTCTTTAAAGCGTGTGTGCCTCTGTGTGTGAGAGACTGGGAAACTAAAGTACTCTATTAAGCTTGGAGCTTCTGGAAAGCAGGCCCCACATACATTCCAAGTATTATAATTATGATCCATTATGCATAAGGAACAGCAATATAGACGCCACCCCACCCCCACCCCCGGTTCTGGTAGCACCATCTTGCATCTGCCTCCTAAGCAGAATGTGAGTCTAGCCACAGCTTCTTGTCTGGTCCCAGGAAAGCTGCCTTTTCCCAGGGCCCTGAGACTTTCTGGACCACTGACTCAGACCCTGGAAGGGACTTCAGAGTCCCCAGGCTCAGTTCTTTGCTGGCAGATAAGTCTAGCACAAGGCACTCCCTATGTCAAAGGATAAAGAGGTCAGCACTATCTCCAAGCTGCAAAGGAATAACAGACTATTTTGGCCACATGAGGTTATGTTCCCTTGGGCAAGGGGTGTATTTTGGGTACCAACCTTAAACCTAGACAATCACATGCCTTTCCATCGGGTGGTTCTCATGGGAGGACTGGTGGTCCTTCCTGGTACAGTGCAGGGCTACTACCCAGCCACAAGCTCTTCCTCTGGTCCACAGGGAGGTAAAGCATTTAGACTGGCCTGGGGAGTAGCCTCCTGTTCAGACATTCATTGCTACAGCAAAATTTGGTGGAATAGTACAACATACCTGTCCTTGAGCCACTTCTCTGCCCTTTTGTTCATAAGTGACCTTGGGGAAACTAATCTTCCTAAGCGTCATTTTACTTGTGTAGAAAATGGGAATAAAAAAGCTCTCAGAGACAGTGAGATGGCTCAGGACTTGCTGCCAAACAAAATATACAAGGAGGAGTTGGCCACACAACTGTAATCCCAGAACTCCGGAGGCTGAAGCAGAAAGATGATAAAGGAGGGCTCAAGGCCAGCCTGAGCTGTGTACACTAATTAAACCAAGTCTCAGCTATAGAGCAAGACTCTGTCTCATAACAAAGACCCATGATGAATCTGCCTAAAGATCTAGTCATTCAAAATGGTTTAAATTCATGTCCCAACTGGGTAAACATTCTTTTACAAGATGATAAGGTTGAAGCACAAACCTTACAATATCTGATATGTACACGTTCTTGTTTGTTCTGAGTCCCCTTCAGATTTATTTTCATCAACCTGCAGAAGAGCTCCAAGTTGGACAGAGAACTCTAGCACTTTTCATTACTGCCTGCTTAAATGGGAAATGCTTTTTTAGTTGGAAAGGTGGATGTTGCTAAACTAAAACCAGAGAGTCTTAATTGTTGTCATTTGCTTTGAAGGACAGCTCTTTTACTGGAATAGCTTATCTCAAATATTAGAGTGAACACTCAACGGAAAATGGCAGACAAAGAGACAAAATGTAGCCATTTTGGTAAGTTATCACTTCTGTTGAAATTATAGAGCAGGAAGCAAAAGGAAGCTTTTGGGACTGGCCTTGTGGCTCAGTTGGCTGAGTGGTTGCCTATTGTGCATAAAAAGCCTGGGTTCAGTCCTAAGCACCACACCAAACAGGCTTAGGGTGTCACATTCTTATAATTCCTTGGAAGCAGGAAGATCAGAAATTCAAGACAAGTGCAAGGGCGGGGTGGGGGATGCAGCGGAGACGGAGGGAGGGAGGGAGGGGGAGAGAGAAAAGAGAACACAGGAAGGAAGGGAAGGGAAGGGAAGGGAAGGGAAGGGAAGGGAGGGGGGGGGAGGGAGGAAGGAGAGGGGAGGGAGGGAGGGAAGGGAAGGAAGGGAAGGAAGGAAAAGGAAAGGAAAGGAAAGGAAAGGAAAGGAAAGGAAAGGAAAGGAAAGGAAAGGAAAGGAAAAAGAAATTGAGGAAAAAGAGGAGGCTTTACCATTTCTATCCTGGCCCACATAGCTGAACTCTAAGAGGAGAGATACTTTGCCTCCAAAGCCTATTCAGTCAGCTTAGGAAGGTGTGGAAATTTCCCCCATTGGAAGCCACTCCAGTGCTGGTGTTTGTCCACCTGATCCTTGAGCCTGAGGCCTCTAGAGAAAGAGCAGGAGGCCAGGGAGCCTAAAGTCTGTTGTAATTCCTCCAAGCCTAGAGTTAATGAGGCAGCAGAGAGGCCCTTCCTCCGGACACACAAAAGCAAGATTCTCCCCTCAAGGAACTTAGAATCTTTGCCAGGCTCTCATTCCCTCCCTGTCACACCCACTTGCATGTTTTTTTTTTTTTCTTTATTATCCTTGAGTCTTTTCTTGAGAGAATTGCCTGGCCATCTCTAATTAGGCCTGTAAACTTACTGGAGACAAGGGCCCCTGGCCCTTTATTCCTTTTGTTTCCTTCTCCCTCTCGCTGCCACGAGAGCTGTACTCAGCCATGGCAAGGCCTCTATAGAAGTTACTGACTATGTGACCTTGGGGACTTGGTCAACATCTGAATTTGTGTTAAGTGGCGTTCACTGATGGCTGTTCCTGGCTGGCTGGCTCACACAGAGTGAAAGAGACCACAATGTCTAAGTATGCCAAGGGCAGTTTGAGTAGGGAGAGGCAAGCTGTGAGCAGATGGGGGTGGGGGAGGTGCACGGGAGGGGGGTGTTCTGTCACCGCCCTCCATAGATTGGATGTAATTACCTCTCCAGCATGTGCCCAGATTACCTTCTGTGAAATTGAGTCTTTGACAGCAAACTGCCTGTTCAAAGTGACAGGAGCCAAAGGAGTGGGGGGGGTGAGGCGGATGAGGCTATATTTTGAAAAGCCTGACCTTTTCAGATACAATTTAATATGGAAAACATCTTCTGGATGCTCTACCACCACCACAGCAAAGACACGAACTCTAGGGGGCGGGAGGGGGGAGTTTTAGATCACACTTGGTTCTGCAAACTTAGGGATTGCTTTCCCACATTAGCTAAAGCACAGTATTCTGGCAATCCAGGGTAGGCTTTAAAAATATAGATTACATTTATTTGTGTGTGCGTGGGGAACAGGGCTTCTTGTATGCCACAGCACTTGTCTGGAAGCCAGAGAAAATCGAGTGGGAGTCTGGTTTTCTCTTTCCATCTTGTGGATCCCAGGAATCAAACTCAGGTCGTCAGGCCTGCTACCAAGTGTCTTTAATGGACGAGCTTTATCTCTCCAGCCCCAAGGACAGCTTTTTGATCTGCAGGAAGCGGAGGAGAGCACACTTGGGAATCCGAGGCCATCCTAGTGGAACCTCTGTGAGCCTTAGGGGCTGTCCGATCCTTAGGCAACATCAACTTCCTCTGCAGAACTGTAGGAAGGAAAGGCACCTATATCACATGATAGCAAGCATGACACTAAATCTGACTTGGAAGACTATTCCTCAGGCCTGTTCGGCAAGAGGGAGCAGATTTGTTCCACTTGGCTCTTTTTAAAATCTCTTTATTACATTTATTTCTTTTGCTGGTGGGCGGGAACTGGGTATGTATATACCGGTGTACAGGTGGAGGTCAGAGTATTTATGGGAGTGAGTTCCCCCCATGTGTGTCTCGGGACTATAACTCAGCTCCCCAGGTTTGGTGACAAGTGTATTTACCTGCAGAGCCACCTTGCTGTTCTCCACCCCCATCCCCACCCCACCCCCACAGTTGGCGCTTAAAAGTGGAGCTGAGAGAAGTTACAAGAATGACGACTTTAACTCTGGATAAGGAAGAGCTTTTTGACCTGGAGGAGAAATTGCTGTTAAAGTGTCAATAGGCTGCCTGCTAAGGGAATCCTGGTTACATTTCAGGTGCAGTCCTCTTAGCCACACATCCTGCTTCCTTGTTCAAATCTGCAAAATCCAAAGCTCTAAAAGCTCATGATTCAATGTGACTGCCTGTGCGATCCTGCTGGGATAAGGGGGAGGAGACTCTTAGCTTGCTTGTTTTTGACTCTGTCTCATTATACAGCCCTGATGGGCCTGGAACTCCTTAGGCCTGGAACTCCTTAGGTAGTAGACCTGGCTAAAGGCTGGAATTAACAGATGTGAGTCACCACCTTAGGCGGGATTTCTCCTTTCCCCTAGAAAGCAGAGTGAAGGTCTCAGAGTTGGGTCTCCAGGGTAGGAGAGTGAGTCAGACTGTCAGCACTTTCTGCAGTGCCTTGGGATGCTCTTGCTCTGACCCTGGAGGAGTCATTCCAGGTGTCAGCCTTCCCTTCTCCTGTACGGCTGTTTTATGTCAGGCAGGTCCAGCAACCCACCTGCTTAGCTACTCTGCAGAAGAAGTCCATTCCTCTGCCTCAAGGGAGAACAGCCACTGAGCAAGCTTGGCAAGGAAATACAAGATGTATGAACCCCTAACCCATTTTTCACTCATTTACCAGTCCCCTAAAGGTACTCTATGAGCAAAAGACATGAAATTAGCATTCTTGACCTTTGCCCCCCACAAATCACCATTCCCCTGAAAGGGTGACTACTCACAAGGCAGATTTCAGCCATTCCTGCCTCATAGACAGAGATAGATTTAGAGGCATCTTGCATTCCACCCCAGCTTGAAATGTGTTTGGCCTCCTAATGTGCATTTCTCACAGAGAAAGCATTCAATTCCATATCCTGCTTTCAATAATGCATCATGTTGGCAGGGAGGGGTGACCTGTTGACAATCACCAAAGCAAAATTTCACAAGCCTCTGTGCTTATTAAAGCAGTGACTCAGGGGATACTTGTCAAGATTGGGGTGGGAAAGGTAACTCGGCAGAGTGCTTCCCCAGCATGCACAAAGCTCTGGATTCGATGTCTGTCTTAGGATTTTACTGCTGTGAACAGACACCATGACCCAGGCAATTCTTTTTTTTTTTTTTTTTTTTTTTTTTTTTTTTTTGGACCTGGGGACCGAACCCAGGGCCTTGCGCTCCAAGGTAAGCGCTCTACCACTGAGCTAAATCCCCAGCCCCGACCCAGGCAATTCTTATAAGGACAACATTTAATTGGGGCTGGCTTACAGGTTCAGAGGTCCATTGTCATCAAGGTGGGAGCAGGGCAGCATCCAGGCAGGCATGGTTCAGAAAGAGCTAAGAGTTCTACATCTTCATCTGAAGGCTACTAGCAGAATACTGGCTTCCAAGCAAGTAGGGTGAGGATCTTAAAGCCCACATCCACAGTGACACACCTACTCCAACAGGGCCACACCTTCTAATAGTGCCACTCCCCGGGCTGAGCAGATACAAACCATCACAATGGCCAACACTACATTAACTGGCCTTGGTAGCACATGTCAGCCATTCCTGCCATCTCAGCGCTGGGGAGGTGGGAAATGGAGGCAAGAGAATGAGGGGGTTCAAATTCATCCTTGGCTAGAGTGAGTTCAAGGCCAGTCTGGGCTACAGGAGATTCTGTCTCAAAAGAGATGTCAGGATTCCAACAGTAATCTCAGAACATGGTTTAGGGTGTTGTTCAGTGTCTGGTAAATTGTGTGCCAAGTATGCAAAGCCCTGCTTCTGTACACAGTACTGGAAAAATAAAACGGTTCACTCAGGTGTTCCAACTTCAGTGAGTAGAACAGATATTTACAGTCAAGGAAGCAGAACCTACAGTCTCCCTTCATCTGACCATCATGAGCCAGAGCATGCCAAAGTCATGAAACAAATTATCTTAGGCTGTTAGAAGGTATACCATGTTAGGTCAAGGAAGGCTTCACTCCAAAACCTCCTTTGGCTCCCATGCTGCCTGGTCACTAAGACACAGACATTTAGCTGTCTAAGAAGCTTGAGGGCTGAGATGATACCTTCTACCTCTAGATCTTCCTACAGAGCTATAGAAACAGATGCTTTCTTTGGTAACTCAATAATTCCGATCTTCCTGAGTATTGTCTATGTTCAATTGCAGAAAGATACTGTGATCATTAGATTCGTTTGCTTGTTGTTTTAATTTTTGTTGTTTGGAAACAGAATTTTGCTGTGCATCCCAGGCTGGCCCTGAACTCACTGTGCAGCCATAGTAACCTTACCCTCAAATCAATCCTTATGCCTTAGTCTCCCAAGTGCTAAGATTAAAAGGCTAGACTAGACCTAATTTCAAAGGGTTCTTGGGTTTCCTTCCTTTTAAGATCCCTCTTCCTCTTCTCTCTCTACTCTTCTTTCAAAGTAGAGTACCTGTTGCTGGCAAGATGACTCCACGGTTAGAGGATGTTTACTGGCAAGCTTGATGGTCAGTATTCAAGCCTCAGGATGTACATGATAGAAAGAGACAATTCATACACACCTGAAAGTTGTCTTCTGATCTCTCTTCTGACTGTGGGGCTTCCACCAAAAATAAATGAGTGGGATTTTTAAAAATTCAAGAGGGAATACTTGACAGATGTGTGTTTTCATTTGTACTTTCCAGCAACCCCAGCATCTGGGAGGCTGAGGAAGGAAGAATTCATTCAAGGCTACTTTGGACTATAGAGTAAGATTCTATGTCAGAGAAATAGAGATGGAGTGATAGAGAGAGGGCAACACACACACACACACACACACACACACACACACACACAGACAGATGGACATTCAGGAAAAATAACAAAAGAGAAAAACACAGGAATATTCTAATACTGGTCATACCTAGCTTTTCCCTTATTTTTTTTTTTAACTAAACTTGTGACCTGGGTCCCATGCTTCCTCTCTTGCTGGCTCAAGACTCATGTCAATGCATCTTCATGATCTCCATGAAGCAGAGCTTCCTCTGTGGATTTGCTCAGCAAACACCATCTTCCCCTATGGCCCTTGAGGGCTTCTCCAGAAACCCTTAGATAGGAGTAGGACTCAACTCATCATTGAACCTACTGAAGCCATGTGCCAGGGCTGAGCCCTCTGAAGGAAAGCTGTGGGGCAGCTATAGCAGTACGCCTACTCTGCTTCCTACAATATGGATAGGCTCAAAATGACTAGTCAATGATGACACTGAGGACATATGTCACAGGTAGAGTACTACTAGTCTAGCACACACAAGGCCTGGGTTCTATTCCCAACATAGGGGAAAAAACCAAAGCAAACAAAATGAGATTTGGTGAAAATTTGTAGAATGTGAATGACAAAGGGAATGTTTGGGGGGCGATAACACCGCCATTTGCTGATGGGCTTGCTATTTGTTGCTTATTTATGTAGGGGTCTTTCTTTATGTCATCTCATGTGTTCCTAACAGCCTCCTGAGATAAACAGTGTGTTATGGTAATGATGAACAGAGGCAGACCAAAGAGAGATACGTGTGAGCATCTGTTCAGTTTCATATATCATGTTCTCCATAACTCCTGTGCCCATCATTTCAGCACCTGTGCACTTCAGGCTTCACCATAGCGTACCCACTGCCTAACACTACCCCCATAAAGAAGATGCTGCCAGGAGATGCATCAGGCTTCTGTGCTCTGGTCCGTTGCCATGGGAAGGGCTTGAGCTGTTATGCACATCTGATTGGTGTTTTATCTGACTCTTCCTGTGTTTTCCCCCTCCCCCAACACACACGCACACATTCCCAGGAACACACAAAGTCTTTAGAGGGCATGGCTGCCCCTTTGACTTACCCCTCCCATCCAGGCTGGAACTATTTTCCTAGGATCCAACCCTCCCCGGAAGCAAGAATCTATGTGCTAATGTGTTAATCCTTCTATTCAAAAGGTCGTTACTTCCCTACTGTGGGGACCAGCAGTAGTCTATAACCCGCCCCCTTACAGTATTTCTGTCCTGGGGTGAGCCTTGTTCCAGCCTAATTATAGCACAAAGAGGAGTTTAGACCCACTCAGGCAGTTGTTTAAATTTACTGGGAGCTATGGGGGCTGGGGATTTGAAAGGTAGAATGTGGGTTCCTTCTTCCAAATGACTGAAGACCCTGTGGTGCCTGGGCCAGGAAGGCATAGTGTTGAGCCCTACACACATGCGTTAGCCAGAGGGGTCACTCAGTGAACAGTGGGCGAAAGCCTCAAGAATTGGTTCCTTCTGCCGGGCCAGGGGTCCTCTGTTGTTGGAGACTTTCTTGACAGTGTCAGACAGGCTGGGTTCAGGTTTTCCATTGGACCATTCTGAAAGCAAAGAAAGAAAGGCATGGGGACACAACCACCCTAATGGTGGCAGGTGGGGAGGACAGGTCCGAACTCCATCAGCTAAGTGGTCTCTCGGGTAAGGGATGGGACTCTGGCTCCTATTTAGCTGAGCCATCACAACAGGGAAAATATTTGGGAGACAGTAAGGCTTTGCATCCTGTCCGTCCCTTGCCCTGCCATCGCAGGATTTGTGGCAGCCAGGGGAGAACCGGGTTCTGGCCAACGGATTCTGTGAAGGAGCAAAAGGAATTTGACCTGGGGACCAAAAGTCAGGTTCTTATGTAACTCAGGCTAGCCTTGAACTAATTATTGCCTGAAACTACTGATTCTGCTGCCTGAACCTCCCAGTGCTGGAATTAATAGGTGTAAGTCACCACATCGAGTTTATGTAATGCTGGAGACCGAACACAGAGCTTTTGTGCTTGCTAGTCAAGTTCTTAAAAAACTTAGTTCAGTTTCCAGCCTGGCCTCGTGCTTTACGGTGCTCTGAATACGTCGCATGGACTCATCTCTAGTGAACCTTTAAGTATTTGTATTCCAGAATTTATCTCTCAAGAAGTTTCTGCAAAGTAAAAGAAAGGGTAGAGTATGACACTAAACACAAAGAAGACCACTGCTCAGCCCATCTGAAGCACTCTGTGAAGCCACAGATAACCAGTCCCATGGGGGCCTGTTCCCTTGTGAAGATATTCTGACTGCTAAAAGGCCCAAGAGCCTATTGAGAAAACAGAAAAGACTAGGGAAAACACATCAAAGACAACCAGTGTTTACAACCTTGAGATTCAGGATGATCCCTGGCCGCATAGCTCAGAAATGAACAAGACCTAGTTTCTGTGATAGGTATGGCATGTCCGTTTATATTAAAAAAAATTATCTCCCTGCTGAGAATGAAAAGCAGGACTTCAAACTTGGCTGTAATTCTGGAACCTGGGAGGCAGAGGCAGGAGGATCACTATACATTTAAGGCTGGTCTGTGACACATGTTAATCTCCAAGTCAGCATGGGCTTCCTAAGAGTGAGAACACGGCTCAAGACAAAGCAAAAGAGGATGGCTGTGGTGGCTCACCTTCTAATACCAGCGCTCTGAGGAAGCTATGATAGGATTTTTGTGACTATGAAACCATCCTGGACTAACAAATATGTTTTGGGTCAGCCTGGGCTAGCCAAGGAACCTTACCTTAAAAGCACCACCCCCAAAGGAAAGAAAGAAAGAAAGAAAAGAAAGAAGAGAAAAAAAGAGGAATAGAAGTTGAGAAGCAGAGAAGAAATGAGAGAAGAGGATGTCCCAAGAAGAGTCACAGAGTGATGACGTAGTGGTCCATGCTCTTCAGTGGAAGTAGCATACAGTTTGGGGTTCCAAGCTCAGCTCCAATAAACTGCATTCTAGCATTTGGAAGATGGAGGCAAGAAGGATCAGAGATTAATGTCATCCTTGGCTACATAGCAAGTTAGAGTCTGTCTTGGGTTGCATAAGGTTCTATCAGTGCCCATGTGTATCAACAGATGTTTCCATACTCACGCACATACAGGCAGGGTTAATAGAACTTAGCAGTTATTAAGGAAAAAGAAGACATACATAAAGTATGGGAGGGGGTCTTTTGAGAGGAGCAAGGAGTAAGAGGGCAAAGTGTAGGATTGTTATGATCAAGCTATATTATAAGGATGTAAAAAATAAAAACAAATAAAAAGAATTAGAGGCCTTTAAAACTCAAAAGAAAGAAAAGAGAAAGAAAGAAACATTTTAGAAGAATATTGACTGTGTGTGTGACTCTAAGTTAGACATTACATGATATAATGTTACTGAAGATAAATGCTTAAATATATGATGATTTCTAATGACAACTAATATGCATATCTTCCTGGGAAATGATATGAATTCAGGGAGAATTGGTCCTAACAAGATTAAAATGTCATATATATTTATTATCGCCCTGGGTCTAGAACTGGACTCTGCAAACATTAGGCAAGTTACTCTCCAATTGAGTTACACTCCTCAGACTGAACATGGTATTTAAATATTTAGCTGATCCTGAGAGGCAAGAAGGCAACTTGAGCCAATTTCTCCTATAGCCTTAGGCACATACCTTATCCTAGGGTGGAAAGAAAAAAGGAGAAGAAGAGAAGGAAAAGGAGAAAAGACAAAGAAAACAGAGCAAACAAAACAATGTTTCCATAGCTGACAAGAAGCCCCACTAACTGTTTCAATAGTTTTGAGCATACTTTTTTTTTGTCTTTATATTTTTCCCTGATCTATTTTCAGGAGAATTTCTTTCTCTTCTCTCTTTTGATTTCTAGAACATTTCAAAAGTCTTCACATGAAAACATAAGAGTTACGGCTTTTGGGTAGCACATTAGGGGTTGTGGGGCAAGTAGAAGGTTCCAGACTTAGAACATATTGAATCGGGTCTGTCTTGGAATCTCCTACAGTAGACAGATTCCTGGGAAACATTAGGAAGGTCAATACTCTTTTCTGGTTTTTTTTTTTTCTTTTAAGAAAAGAGTTCATTCTCACACTCAAAAGTGGGGATATTAGATATCATCCAGATAATACGATCAATGGCGGGGCAGACTTCAGTTTCAAACATAAAGCCTCGGGGCAAACAGCTTGTATGTATTCAGTTACATGGTCTTTATTTCACAGATAATGTTTTTCAACAAATGCTTCTCAGCCTTGGAGGAAATACAGAAATGAACACTCAAGTAAACTAAAAATCATAATCAAACCAATAACAATAAATCCCCAAGTGCAAACAATCCCAAGAGGCATTGCTCTGGGCTTTCCAGTCAACCAGAATGGCCTCAGAAAGACAAACTCTGGAATAGGTTAGGGAAGGGCCTCCTGCCAAAGATAGGAGGTTGGTGGTCAGGCAGAAGTAGGAAAAGCAGCCAGCTGCTCAATCAGAGGACTTCCCTTCAAGTCCTGCCCTCTCTCTGATGAGCTCTACAACAAGGTGTAATCACTTCCTGTCTCTGGCTTTCAGCTTCCTCAAATTCAAAAGAAAGGTCTGGGCCTTGACCTAGAGGAACTGGCACAGGAACGGATGGCTGAGTTGAGCTAAGATGCAGCTCAGCTTTCTGCTTCTCCCACTGACCCGCCTATAAAGTTGTTTTTGGAGCCTCAGTTTCCCCTCTGTAATGGTAATAATACTCTGTCAATGGTAATATGACTTTTCTGTCTGAGCCACCCTAAGATGAAAAAGGTGACTGCTTTTAAAGTGTCTGGAACATACTAGGTTAACACTGAGGAAACTTTCTTTCCTTTCTAACTTCTTTTCTAGTACTATAGCACAAGGGACCCAATCCAGTCCTTTCTTGTTGGAAATCCAGTCCACACTTTAGAAGAAGCCCTCAGTCCCAATCACAGCAAAACACACACACACACACACACACACACACACACACACACACACACACACACACACACACACACACACACACACCTGAATTGCCTCTTTTGAGTTTTCTAAATTGCCACTAAAATCTGAGAAGTATTTGGCCAATTCACCTTCTCAGAAAAAGCCTATCCACTAGGTTTTTCTTTCCTAATACTATTTAACTTTCTCTTCCCCAAAGGCAATGCTGGAGCAAAGGGGAAAGGACTGTTATTTCTTTTGCTTGCAAATACTGCAAGGACACTACCCTGGAGGCAGAGCTCCCTTTAACGTCCCATTTCCTTCCCTCCAGGTGTTGCATTGCTAGCCTGAGATGTCACTAGGGCTTCCAGCGGCCAAGATCCAAGAAGAGCAGACTGTATCCATCTTCTAGTTTCTGGCTTGAGGGACTAGTCTATTCAATAACAGGCCCTGAAAAACAGAACATCAGCAAAGACTCTCCTTGGGAGAATCTGGACAGATTGACTAACACAACAGTTGAGAGCCACTGCTTAATAGCCCAAAGGAAAGGAATTCCTTGTTCAGAGCACCTTGCCCCCCAGGATGGGTGTTTGTAAAAGGAACATATATGGAACACACACACACACACACACACACACACACACAGCCTATAACTTATATATTCCACATATCTGTAATATATATTCCATGTATAAGACTATAAATGAAGAATATAGTCGTATTACAGAAACTTTGAAAAGCAGGGGATTAAAAGAGAAACCCCATTCACTCCTAATTACAGCTCTCTGACAGTAGAGGTAATTAGCTGTTTTAGACATTCCCCCAATATATAGGGTGTGTGTGCATGCACTCACACAAACGCACACCTTGCTTTCTACAATTATAAGCTTTTCTATGTGTAGATTTCATAGTAATTATTTTAGTAGCTGCACATCATACTTAGTGAACTGGTTTAACTAAAAGTGATTCTCTGTTAAAAATTAAAACCACAATGATTATGGATGAGTATAAAGTCTTCTCACTATACTTGCTATTTCTTTGAAGTAATTTCCTAGACATTGACCTATGAGACATTGGTGGTCACGTTTATGGTCATAGAAATGCAGACTACATGCTTCGTAAAGGGTTGGATCTCTTTTTCACACGAGTAAGGTTTTGTTTGCTTTTTGTTGTTGTTGTTCTTAGAATTTGGGGAAGAAACAGGGTCTTACACTAGCCCTCGTTTGGTGAAAGTATCTTTCTACACAGGCTAATCAATATTCTCTTATAAATAGCCATGCAAGTTTTCAGAATTTAATGCGTATATCATTTTTTTCTCATGGAGTCACATGAGGTCTCACACATGCCAAGCACACACTTTGCCACTGATCTATACCCTCAGCACAATTTTGTTTTGAGATAAGGGTCTGGCTATTTGGGCTAGCCTCGGATTCTTGGATTCTAGGGATCCTGCTATTTCAACTTCCTAAGTAGTTGAAGTTGCAAGTGTGTCCCACCACAGTACTCACTGGTTTACAGAGAAAGTAGCAGTCATCCCACCTACCCCCATCCATGAACTGGATTACTGTAGTTTTCTTGTTATTGTCGTCTTATTTGTTTGTTTGTTTACATACTTACATAATTATTTTTTTGGGACACGGTCTTATTATGTGACTCTGGCTGCCCTGGAACTCACTCAGAGTTCAGAGAACAGGATGACATCCAACTCAGAGATTCACCTACCTCTGCCTCCAGAATGCTGGGATCGACCTATTGTTTTCTTAAGCTTCTTGAATTAGTGGGATTTGAATGAAGAAATTAAGCTTAGTGAACGTAGCTTCGAGTTCTGGTCCCAGAAGGATGTTAAAGGAGGAATGGCAACACGCAGGAAGCCAGAGCAAAGGGAAAGGTCAGAATAGGCTATGACACGGGAGAGCGGCTAAATGGTTGTTAATGTGGTCCAAGTTTGAGACTTGAGAGATCTGTAGAAGTAGCCATTTGGACAAATTGAAAGGAAAGAAACTGGGATTTACAAGTGAAATTAGCAGCATCGATTTGGTTAAGATAGTAAAGAATAGTTTTGATTTGTTAGAGAAATAAGAATCCGAGGCAGCCATGGTGCAAACCCATGGAATGCCAGCAGCCAGGAGAGAGCTACTGGAGAATTGTAAGTTTGCATCTATCCCAGGTGGCACAATAATACGTTGTTTTAAAACAAAGGAAACAAAGAACAAGTTGGTTTCAGGTACTAGCCAGTAGGGGCGAGGAGCATGCTGCTGCCTCTCACCTTCTGTCCATGCTGGAGATGGCAATAGGACCTTTTGCATACTAAACACAGGCCCCACCCACTGCTCAGTTACTGCCTTTCATTTATTGAACACCTACCTTCCTTGTGCCCCACACTTCTTGGAAATCATCCACAGTAATCTAAGAGGAGAAAAATTGTTTCGTTATACCATTATACCATTTTACAGACTTAGAAACCAAGGATAAGAGATGTTTCATGCCATAGCCAGCATCTCTTATGTATTACAAATAGTCAAAGTGAGAATTTGTAACCTATACTTCATACTTCAAACCAAGGGTCATCCAGATCAAGAACAAAATTTGGATGAAGAAAGAGAAGTAGTGTTTTATGTGACCATGACAGTTTAGATTTAGGCCTGGGAAGAGAAAGACCAGAGAGACCAGAAGTGCACAGGTCTACATTTTGTAGGATTGGGTGCCAGGTATCTGCTCAGACCGCAGCTTCAGTCTGAACAGGATGTCCTTGAGGACTGCTGAGCAAGGCAATAAAGGCTATGAGTTCATCTACATATCCCCTTCCCCATATTCATGGTATTATGAATACCATGGTACTCAAGGCTTGCTAGGTAAGCCTATTCCTGAATTATTGGACTGATTTATATACTTTATATATGTGAAGTACACACATTGCAGTCTAGACTGGATTTAACCTCTTGAGTTCTGGGATTACAGGTGTATGCCACTATGCCCACCAGTATTCTAATTTCAAGATCCTCAACAATGTCTTAAAACTTTGCTACTGCCTCTGTTCTGTGTGTGTGTGTGTGTGTGTGTGTGTGTGTGTGTGTGTGTGTGTGTGTGTGTGTGTGTGTGTGTATGTTTGGTGTGTGTGTATGTGTGGTGTGTGTGTATATGTGTGGTGTGTGTGTGTGTGTGTGTGGTGTGTGTGTGTGTGTGTGTGTGTGTGAGAGAGAGAGAGAGAGAGAGAGAGAGAGAGAGAGAGAGAGAGAGAGAGATGTGTATGTGTGGAGTGTGTATGTTTTGGAGATAAATCCCAGGTCCTATACATGCTAAGTGTATGTTCTACCACTGAGCTACCTGTGAGCCCCCAGCTCCTCCCAGAATCAACATATTGATTGGAGCTTGTGAGGATTTTGTTTAGTTAAACAAGCTCTACTCTGCCTTAGATCTATGAAAATATATGCTTTGTGCTCAATTTCAAATTCCTCCTGTCTCTCGGTGAAAGAGGATTTCAGAGTGCTGGAGAGATGGCTCAGCTGTTAAGAGCACAGATTGCTCTTGAAGAGGACCCAGGTTCAATTCCTAGTACCCATATGGTGGCTCACAACTGTCTGGAGCCCCAGTTTTCAGGGGATCTGTTAGGCTTTTCTGGTCTCCCCAGGCACCAGGCATACATGTAGTACACATACACACCTGCAGGGAAATATTAATACAATAAATCCTTTTAAAAGTTTTTTTAAAAGCAGGAAATTCAAGCCACGCCTGGAAGAGCTGCAACCTCAGTATTTAGGAAGTGGAAGCAGGAGAATGAGAAGTTCAAGATCATCCTCTGCTCTGTGGGACTTAGAGGGTTTACAATGCACAAAACTAGAGTTGCAGCAAGCCTTGGTTTTGATATCATCTTTTCAGTGCCTTATTGTTTCTCTTCTTTAAAAGCCTTGAGTTTGAAATATAGACAGCATTCAAATGTGTGCCAATATTACCATCCTTTATTCTGCATACAATTGTTGGGTTTCAAAAAAAAAATTCCAATATGAAGGTCTCTGAAGCAGCCTAGAAAACCAAGTTTCTCTCTGATCTTCTCCTGAACTGTCTCCCTCTGCTCCTCTTCTTCCGCTCCCAAGGCAGGCCATATAAACTAGAATTCCTCTTTCCCAAGGCAAAACATAGCAACAGGACCTCTTTCCCCTAAAGCCAGCCATAAAACTTGAAAATATGACTCTGGACTTCCCCTGTCGTTTTGTTTTCAATGGAGCAAGTCATAAAGAACTGTCCTAACTTATCTTGTCTGATAGATCAGAAGACCCAACACCCCCTGCCCCAATACAGGAAGGAGTTATTCCTAGAAGGAATGCTGCAGAGAGGAAAAAAAAAATATCTGGGCAGGCTGTGTTGGGTCTCTCTCTCCCTTCAGTCTATTAGCATTAGCTTTTTGTCCAATCCCATTTCTATAAGACTGTCGGTGGTTCATAAAACTCAAGTATAAAAGTAGATAGTTCACATAAAACTACGATCAAATCAATCTGCTGTGCTTTTCCCTTGTTAATCTGTCTTTTGTTATTAGGGGTGTCTGCTTTATGATGGGCAGGAAGAGGGATTACTCCCTTTTCCTCTCCTACATAGTCTTTGAAAGCACTTGTTCTACAACTTGTATTATTGGCATCACAGAGGCTGTTCATGGGATCAGGAAAATGTCTTAGTTTGGCTCTTTTGAGACCTGATGCCTAGAATCTCCACACTTAGCACCCAGAAAACAAAGTATTTTGAGTAAATCAACAATATTGTTATATAGCTAATTATTATGTATGTGTATGCATACATACTTAAGCACTTGTAATAGCTAATTATTATGCGTATGTGTACATATGCACACACAAATATCTAAGGAACTAAATATTCTAAAACATCACTATGGATATGTTATGCCCATAGGTAATTGCATTAGAATGAGAACAACAGAACAAGGTCTCAATATGTCCACCAGACTGGCCTTAAACTTTTAACCATCCTGTCTCAACCTTTAACCACTGCCACTATACACATGTGCCACCATGCCTGGCTTTTGTACCTTTAGGATATTTCATTGTACATTCTTAGGCTTTCCAAAAATGTTTTCACTAACAAGAAAGATTCCTTTGATATTTAGAAAAAGTGGTCACTTATTAAAATGCACTGCACCTAGGACCATTAATTTGATCAATCACCTAGTAGGCAGTCAATGAGTTCCTAAGAAAAATGTGCTAAGCTAAAAGTAGGCACTGGACGAGGAGGGAGTTTGAAAGGGAAAGGGGCCCTGGTTTACTGAGTAATTAGGATTTTCTAGGCATATTTTGAATGCTAGCTTGTTTATCTTCAACAATCCTGGGAGCTGTTTTTTACTACTATGGTAACACAGATGAGGAAACTGAGGTTCACAGAGCTCACGTGACCTGGCTAAGCCCAGTTATTTAGTTGAAATAATGGGCCTAGAAGGCAAGGTTGCCTACTCACTCAAGAATCTGTGCTCATTAATTACATGCCGTTTTCTCTCCTTATATGTACATTTGAGTCTGGCCTTTTAACCCTAAGGTCTCCCAGGGAAGATAGCAGGAATGCAAACACAGACAGTCCAGATTCTATGGATGCTTATCACAGACACGGGTCCTTCTAGCATCCCAGCTGGGAACTCCACCCTTGGAGCGCTCTAGGCTGGACTGCAAGTAACCTGCTTTTAGTCCCACTAGTCAGGCTCAGAGGTAAGGCTGCAATTACCATTGCTGTTCCCAGCCCTTGCATTGCAAATGGAGGATTCATTCCCTTTTGCCATCAGACTATAATTCCTATACTAATCACCCCGGGAGCGTATTAAAATGCAGATTCTGAAAAGTGTGCCTGTGGAGGAGGGGCCGAGTTACTGCCTTTCCAACAGGTTTCTAAATGATGCTGAAGCTGCCAGTTGGAGAACTGAGAACGGGCACTAAGGAGTTAATGGAGTTATCCTTCATCCAAATCTCAGCAGGCTTCTCTCCAGCCCCAAGCTTGTGCAGAGCTGCCTTTCACCTCCCTGAGGGCCTATGGAAGAACCCTGTACTGCACAAGTTAGGAAAGCCAGACACATCGCTTCTCAGCCTTTTGGCTATGATCAAGTGCTGGAAAGCCAGTCACCCCATGAAAGGGCATGGGATTGTCTAAGCCCCATCCCATCCCCAGGAATCTGGGTCATTCCAGCGTCTGTGTGGGCGAGGGGTGCTTTTCCTGTGGTTATCCATGCAGCCCTCACCATGGGAGTTGGGAAAGCTCTTCTTGGGAGGTTGAGTATTTCAGGTGTGGTGTCTAGATGCTGCTGGGCCTGCCCCCTGTTCTGTGACACATGGGTGGGATAGATGCCCAGAGAACATTTTAAACTGTCCTTTATATGTACAATAAGTTGAAGTTTGTTTCACATAAAGCCAGATGCAGGTTTCATTTTTTTTTTTTATGCTAAGGGAGAACTCAGGGCCCAACAGATGCTCAGGAAACATTCTATTCCCGCTGAGCGTCACTTCCATCTTCTTCCCCAGGTTTTGTAATTATATAAACACTTAAGGATTTTGTTGTTGTCTTTTATTTGGGGGCAAGGTGTCATGTAGACAAGGTGTCATGTAGACAAGGTGTCATGTAGACAAGATGTCATCTAGACAAGGTTGTTCTGAACCTAGCTATGTGGCTGAGGATAACCTTGAACTTCTGATCTTCCAGCCTTCTCCTCCAGAATGCTGAGATTAGATGCCCATCACAGCACTTTGATTATGGTTTATGCTGTACTGGGGCAAGGACTTCCTGCAAGTCAGACAAGCCCTCTACCAATTGAGCTACAGTCCCAGTCCCTTATGAAGGAAACATGTAACATAAAAAAATGACTAAAAGGAAGGGGAGGCGTCCAGAGGGAAGGGTATGATGAAGGGAAGATAGGTTCAAAAGTATATTAGGTACTTCCATGTAAATGGCCTTATGTGACCCAATTTTGTAATACAAAAATACAAAAAGCATAAAAATATCTGATCTTATTACCCTGGTGTCTTAGTTAGGGTTTCCATTGTTATGAAGGATATCATGACTAAGGCAACTCTCATAAAGGACAACATATAAATGGGACTGCCTTACAGTTTCAGAAGTTCCATCCATTATCATGTCTGAAAGCATCTATGATTCTGAAGAAGGAGCTGAGAGTTCTGCATCTTGATCCAACTGTAGTCAGGAGCAACTGTCCAATTGGGCAGCTAGGAAGAGGGTTTCAAAGCCTACTCCCACAGTGAAACACTTCCTCCAATAAGGACACACCCTCTAATAGTGCTACTCCCTGGGCCAAGCATATTCAAACCACCATACCTGGTATCACATCTATTCCTCCTCTTCTTCTTCTTCCTCTTCCTCCTCCTCTTCCTCCTCTTCCTCCTCTTCCTCTTCTTTCTTTTCCTCCCCTCCTCCTCCTCTTCCTCCTTTTCCTCTTCTTTCTTTTCCTCCCCCTCCTTCTCTTCCTCCTCCTCTTCTTCCTGATTTCTCATCTTCACATTCTGTTTCTTTACTGTCCTCATATGTCTTCCTTCTTCCATTAGGTCTTCATTGACTTCTTCAGGAGACTAATATTCTCTCTGCCCTTCCAAAACATTCTGTGATTTACAAGACCTTGCAGTTGGCTTGCAAGACTGTCTTTTACATAATCTTAACCTTCTTAGTGAGAGGGACCACATCTTCACCTCTGTAACTCCTTTAACCAGCACATCTGCTACTTGGGAAACCCCAGTATGTTTTCTCAAATCAATTAGTATGTGTATATTCACAATCCTACCATAAGAAACATGTAATTTTGTAATTTGCTTCTGTTACTGAGCACCAGAGTGAGCGTGTCTCTTATTTTTCACATAATGTATTTCAGTGGCTTTCTAATGTTCTGTTGCATTCATGGAAACTGATTTTCATAATTGTTTCCCTCTTTCTGCGATGCTTGTTTTCAGCCTCAAAGTTCTCAGAGTAACTAACACTGAATGGAATGCCTCAGTATGCAAAGCATCTAATTATTTTTTCAGTGAATAAAATTTACAAGAGTAGTTTATTTCTTCATGAAGCGATGCTTTTCAAGAGGCTAAAACATGGCTGGTCTGGGAGGCAGAAGCAGGTGGGTCTATATCAGTCTGAGGCCATAGAAAGTTACAGGACAGTGATGGCTACTTGTGACTCTGCTTCAATAAAACAAGGAAGAAGAGGAGGAGGAGAAGGAGGAGGAGAAGGAGGAGGAGGAGGAGGAGGAGGAGGAGGAAGAGGAAGGGGGAGAGGAAAAAGGAGGAAGAAGAGAACAAAGAAGAGGAGAATGAAGAGGAAGAACAGGAGGTAGAGGGAAAGGAACAGGAGCAGAAAAAACAGGAGGTAGAGGAAGAAGAGGAGGAAAGGAGGAAAAGGAGGAAAGGAGGAAGAGGAGGAAGAAGAGGAGGAACAGGAGGAACAGGAAGAAGAGAAGGAGGAAGAGGAGGAAGACACAAAGAAGAGGAAGAGGAACAGGAGGTAGAGGAGGAAGAGGAGGAGGAAGGGGAACAGGAGATAGAGGAGGAGGAAGAGGAACAAGAGGTAGAAGAGGAGAAGGAATAGGAGGTAGAGGAGGAAGGGGAATAGGAGTTAGAGGAGGAGGGGAGGAGGAAGAGGAGGTAAAGGAGGAGGAAGGGGAACAGGAGATAGAGGAGGAGAAGGAACAGGAGGAGGAGGAGGAAGAGGAGGAAGAGAAGGAACAGGAAGTAGAGGAGGAGGAAGAGGAGGAGAGGAAAAGGAGGAGAAGGAACAGGAGATAGAGGAGGAGAAGGAACAGGAGGAGGAGGAGGAACAGGAGGAAGAAGAGGAGGAGGATAAACCAAAAGCCTATTACTGTGATGTGTGCCTGTAATCGGATCAGGACGAGTATTAGTTCACAGCTGACTTGGACTATAGAGCAAGACACTATGTCAAAAAGAAAATAAGCTATTTTATACCAATACTATACGAACTCAGCATTGTGACTTAAATTCATTTATGTAAGTAGCTGAAACTTTGCTCAGTGGTAACATGTTAGAGGCTGAGGGCTCAAGCCTCAGTAACACCTAAGAAATTATTCTTGTGGCTAGTGAGCTGGCTCAGCCAGTAAAGGTAAGGTACTTGCCACACAAACCTGATGAGCGGAGTTTGCTCCTAGAATCTACCTCTCCTAGCACTCCTACAGAGAAGTGGGAGGCCGAGACAGAAGAATTGTCAAACTAGCTAGTCTGGAGTACACTGCAGAAGAAACAGTGAGAAAGACCCTTCCTCACAACCACGGTGGAAGGAGAAAACATTCAGATTTGTAAAACTTTTTATTCATTTTTGTGACTTACATGTCATGCACCCCGATCCCACTGATCTCCCCATCCCTTTGTCCCTTCATACTGCCCTCTACCATTGCAAGCTTCCCCACAAAAGGAAATAAAAAATAAAAATATTTAAACAAACAAAAATATGTCCAGGAGTTACAGTGTGCCACAGTATGTCACACAGTAAATCCTTTTGTCCACTCTGTACCTCACCTGGGCAGCACAGTAGAGCTGACCATTAGTGGGAGAGCTGGCCCTGCCTCTCGTCTGTTGTGAAGTACCATGGGTACAGGAGAGATGGTCCTTCACACTACCCCTTGCCACCTTCTGGGAAGAGAGCTGCCCTCCCCCAATAACATTTATGTGTTTAAGAAAGGGCTTCATTCCATAGACTGTGCTGGCCTACAACTCTTGAAGCCCCAGAAGCTGTCTGCTTTTCCTCTGAGAGTTCTGGGATTAAATATGGATGCTACCACATCTGGCTTTTAAATTTTTCTGTTTTGTTTTTTGCTGTTGTTGTTTTAAGACAGGGTTTCTCTGTGTAGCCTTGGCTGTCCTGGAACTTTCTCTATGGACCAGGCTGGCTTCAAACTCAGAGATCTACCTCCCTCTTCCTTCTGAGTGCTAGGAATAAATGTGTGTGTAACCATTACCCTGTTAAAGGTTTTTTTTTTTTTTTAAGAAAATTATTCTTCTATCAGTTTTCAGCAATTACATTATCATCCTTCTATTTCTTTCATTGAAATGTAATGAAATTTAATAAGCATTTTTAGTTTGAGATCTATGTTAAGCCATACTATAAAACCTTGGTATAGTTGAGGCTTTTGGGTGTCAAGGGATGCTTGTGTACTCATACCTAATGGATGAATGCAAGAACCTTTGGTATTTCGTAGGAAATGACCTCAGGAGAAAAGCAGACATCTCAGCATAGACAAGACATCATGAGGTATGGCTTCCCTCGGGTGCTTATGAAAGGATCAATCTGAGCAAGCTCAGCGACTACACTGGTTAAAGCCTCCGTTCATTTACAAAGACGAAAGGGAGACTTTAGCCTTGTCTTCTATAATAGGAATTTGTTCGTGGCTTTACTGGCACTGGGTTATTTCTGAATACGAATACATTGTCTTGTTCTCTAAGTCTTTGAAGCCACTTCTAACATTTTATATCTAGGTAGCTGACTAACTATATCTTTTCTGATTATTGATTTTATATTTGGAAGTTCTCAGATGAACCAGTGATGAGTAGGAACCCATTTTCATTCTCTCTCTTCCTCTCTCTCTTCTTTCCCTCTCTCTTCTCACGTATATACATCTTTCATAAACACGTATGTATGTATGAATGTATGTATGTATGTATGTATGTATGTATGTATGTATATATGTATGTATGTATGTATACATGCATGCATGCATATATAGAAATTGAACCTAGGTCCTTTGACAGACAATAGTCTTGAAGGATAATTTCACTGATTACAAAATTCTGGGTTGACAATTTTTCTTTCCTTATCCATGCCTCCTTTTTTTTTAAATTTATTTATTTAATGTTTGTGAGTGAGTACACTGTCGCTGTCTTCAGACGCACCAGAAAAGGGCATCAATCCCTTTACAGATGGTTGTGAGCCACAAGTGGTTGCTGGGAATTGAACTCAGGACCTCTAGGAAGAGCAGTCAGAGTTCTTAACTGCTGAGCCATCTCTCCAGCCCCCCATGCCTCCTTCTTTTCTTTTTTCCTTGTTCTCTTTTCAGTTTTTCCTTTTTCCTCTTCCTCCTGATCTTAGTAAGGCTTATATTACCGTAATAAGCACCATAACCAAAAACACCTTGGGGAGGGAAGAGTTTATCTGCCTTACGTTTATAGTCTCTCATGAAGGGAAGTCTAGGCAGGAACTCAAGGCATGAAACTGAAGAAGTAGTCATGAAGGAACACTACTTAAGTGACTTGCTTAGCCTGCTTTCTCATACCACCTAGGACTACTTGCCCAGGGGTAGTGCCACTCTCAGTGGGCTATGCCCTCCCACTTTAATCATTAATCAAGGAAATACTCTCAAAGACTTGACTACAGGATGGCTACTACTTGACTACAATCTGATGGAGGCATTTTCTCAACTGAGGTTCCTTCTTCCCAGGTAACTATAGAGTGTGTCAATGGAGAAAAACAAACAAACAAACAAACAAACAAACAAACCAGCATACTCCCTTCTTTCTTCTCCAATACCACTTTCTTCTTTGATGGGGAGGCAGTGTTCCATACATCCCAGGCTGTGGTGATTTGAATATGCTCAGCCCAGGGAGGGAGTGGCTTGATTAAAAAGTGTGGCCTTATTGGAGTAGGTGTATCACTGTGGGTGTCAGCTATATAAGATCCTCATCCTAGCTGCCTGGAAGTCAGTATTCTCCTAGCAGCCATCAGATGAAAATGTAGAACTCTCAGCTCCTCCTGCACCATGCCTGCCTTCATGATGCCATTGTCCTGCCTTGATGATAATGGACTGAAACTCTGAACCTGTAAGTCAGCGCCAATTAAATGTTGTCCTTATAAGAGTTGCCTTGGTCATGGTGTCTGTTCACAGAAGTAAAACCATAAATAAGACACAGGCTGGTTTATATGAAGTGCTGGGAAGGGAACCCAGGACTTTGTGCATGCTAAGCTGGCACTCTGCCTACGGAGCTGAACTCCTAGCACCCTGAATGCTTTTGCTTTAGTACTTTAAAACTGCTGCTCTTTAGGGCTTTTTTTTTTTTTTGGCCTCCATAGTTTATGATTATTAATATTATTTCCCTACATACAGTATTTTGTTTATCTGACACAATCAATTCTGCCTTCTCTCTCTCTCTCTCTCTCTCTCTCTCTCTCTCTCTCTCTCTCTCTCTCTTTTTTTGTAACTTCATTTCTGATTATAGAATCTATGGCTTCCCACGTTGCTAGATAGTGCTCTACTACTGACTTACATTCTCAGACCAAAACCAACGTTTTTCTTTCTTTTTAAAAATGTACTTTTTACTTATTCATTTTACATCCTGCTCACTGCCCACCTTCCAGTCACCCTCTCCCGCAATTGTTCCTCTTTCTGCCCTCCTCTTCTCCTCTGAATAGATGGAGCCCCTCGGGTATCCCCTCCCCCGCCCTTCAAGTAAGACTAACTTTTCACATTTGGGTTTCAGCCGCATGGCTAATATGTTTCTGGTATAGTTTCTTTGTATTTGTCATATTTGTAGTTCCTAAAATTTTAGAAGTTTTGGAAATTGTATATTTTCTTACTGTTTTTGCATCTTTTAGGACAATTGCCTATGAATTGGGCCTTTTAATATTGTCTATGGAAACTTGAGGGCCTGCTTATTGTGGTTTTTAAGCTCTTTTCTTTGAATTAAAATTTCTTTCTTTTTTTTGGTAAAATTGGCATATATACCTTATAATATAAAGATGAGCAGCTCTATGGGCCCTGGGAACTAAATCCAGCTGAAGTCATTTAACAGTCATTTATATATATCTATTAATATAACAATTCAATTTTTAGCTTTCTGAAAAACCTTTATATTGATTTCTATGGTGTGTGAAATAATTCACACTCCCAATAATAGTACGTAAAGGTTTTCATTTCTCCACATCCTATCCAGGATTTGTTGTTACTTGTTATCTTGAGGACAGTCATCAGTCATTCTGACTGAGTGAGATAGAATCTCAATTTTGTTTGAATTGTATTTACCTGGTGGCTAAAAATGTTAAAAGATTAGAAAGTTTTCATTTGTCTGTTTTCATATTTACCAGTTGCTTTACTTTTCTGCATTCTGCCAAGTCCATTTAGTGTTCCTTTCATGTTTTCTCTCTCCATAATATATGGTATATATGTACAATATGTGATATATGTATAATATATTATAAATAAATTAATATAATTCTGTCTGGTTGACCTTTTACAGTTCTGATTTCTCTTTTTACCATTCTTCAAAAGCATGTTTTCCTTTTCTCATTGATCATAGCTTTACCGATACCTTTAACTATCTTCTTTGTCTTATTTGGCAATTCTTTTATCTGGGCTATCTCGAGGTTCAAGTGGATTGCTATCTTCTCTCTTTAAAGAGGTAGGTTGCACGCCCTTGCCTCCCTAAAGCATTAAATACTTTTGTATTAAATGTTTGTCATAAAACGGGGTGACTTGTGAAGACTCTGAATGATGCTATATTCCTCCAAAACTATTGGTTGCTGTTATTTTTTATGTAAGCTTAATATTAGGCTAGAAATTTTGCTTCATTTATGGAGGCCATAAACTTAAGTCTCAGGTCATACCTTTAAACTTTAAGGTAACTGGAATGTGCTGTGGGCACACGTGATGTGTCATTCATGATTCACGACACAGTTTAGGGACAGAGTATGTAGCTTCCTTTATCTACCTTTCTCCATTCTAGAATTCCTTCAGTATTGTTTCAATACCTGCAATTCTGACATCTTGTTCTTCAGGACAGAAGAATGGCAGGCTTCCTATTAGAATTTTACACTTCTTCTTGCAGTAGGCTTTATTTACGTTTAAAAAAGGAGTGGGGAAAACGGATTCCTCACTTTCTAGTTTCAAAATTGACTTGTTCCTTTCCTTTCATTCTCCAGAAACTCTGGCTTCCTTCATTTCTTTTTGCCTTTGTATATTTTCCCTAGAAATTCTAGTTGTTATCTTAAGAGAAGGGAATCTGTGAACAATTTCTTATTCCACACTGGAAATGGAAATTCATTTCTATATAATATTAATTAATTGATTGATTAATTAATTAACTAATGTGTGTGGTGTATATAAGCCACATTTTGAGAATAAAAGTCAGAGGACAAATTTGGGAGGTCTGCTTTTTCCTTATACCTTTACTTGAGCTCCAGGAATTGAATTCAGACTTTTATCTGCTGAGGTTTTGTGAGTGCATGCCAAGGTTTTTAATAAAAAAGGAATTCAAGGGATTTACCTCCTGTATACTCATATACAAGTTTATGTAATAAAGAACACAAATCTACCTATAATTGTATTTCATCTTTCTTTTCCCTCCCTTTTTTCTTTTCAAGACAGGATCTCTCTCTTAAGCTAGCCTGGAACTTTCTACGTATTTAAGGACCTTAAACTTCTAGTCCCCTGCTTTATCTCTGTGTTGGAATTACAGGCATGAATTCCCATGCTTGGATTATGAGTTTCTGGGAACAAACCCAGGGCTTCCAATATTCTAGGCAAGCACTACCAATTGAACTACATCCCCAGTCCTGAGAAATACATTTTTAAGTTTTTGTTTATTTAATTTATTGCACGGGTATGGATGCTTTGCCTGTGCATGTGTGTGTGTGTGTGTGTGTGTGTGTGTGTGTGCAGTGTGTGTGTGTGTCTGTGTGTGTGTATGTGTCTGTGTGTGTGCCCGTGTGCGTGTGTCTTGTGTGTGCCTTTGGCGTGTGTGTGTGTGTGTGTGTGTGTGTGTGTGTGTGTGTCTGTGTGTGTGTCTGTGTGTGTGAAATTTGTGCTTGGTGCTGCAGAGGTACTACACCCCTTGGAACTGAACCTACAGATGTTTGTGAGTCACCATGAAGATGCTGGGAACTGAACCTAAGATCTCGGAAAGAGCAGCAAGAGCTCTTAACCAGTGAGTCAAATCTTCAGCCTCTGAGAAATATTTCTTTTACTAAAACAGGAACATAATGTTGATACTATGATGTCATTGCTTTCAATAAGGATAGTGAAAAATGAGACCTGGATCTAAAGAAAAATGATCCAGAGACATGGTACCTTTGAGGGTGAGACCCACAGAAGAGCCTTAGTTTCTTCTCCTTGCCACATAACACAATAGAGTAGAAGTAACAATGTCCTGTGTTTTTTGTTTTAGTAAGTACATGGGGAGGAACTGAGGCTTGAAATGTGTTTTTTTTTCCATTCCTTTCTTTTAGGAGCCATGATAGAAGGAATTCCCAGCACCTAATTTCCAAGGTGAACTAGACAGGTCACACACAGACAATGCTACAGGATGCTGAAAGCAACTATGGTTTCTGGGTACTATCTCCAGTTCTAAACCCTTAGCGGTGCTAAATACTCATATAGGAGAGGAGGAACAACACATTGTGGAGCACCACTGTTATTTGAGACTTTTCAGGTCCTATCTGCCATAAAGGGGTGTAACTTCCTTCAAAGTCAGATTACCACATGAGAAATTCACCTCCCACGTTTTAGGATCCATCTCCCTTTGGGTAGGTTCGAGATGTTAGCAACTCTTCTCTACACTGTTTAAAAAGTTGAGTATCTGATTAGATAATTTGACTTGGATCCTTTACCCAGTTTGGTAGCCACCAACTCCAGGTGTGCATTTAAACTCATTATTTTCCTCTGAGGCTCACTTACATTGTCTTGCCATTCATACTTTTTCCAGGGTATCACCACCCAACACTGTTACCCAGAAGAGTCCCCACTGACTGCCCACCCCCACGTCTCAAGCCTTAGTTTCCAATCCTCTGTGACTGTTGTTCTTTGAAGAAATGGCACCAATGGTTTTTGGATGGTGGAGAAAGGTGTGGTCAGATTTGGGCTTTGGTATATATGGCAAAGAAACTGAGTATTCGGGAGAAATAGGTGGAAAGTTGTGCCAGTTTGGCCATCAGAGAATCAACAGCAACAGCTGTGCAATAGAACAAAGTGATGCATACATGTAGCACAGGTTTCCCAGACTAGAAGGAATCTTTGGTTTGTGTTTGTTTGTAACCAGAGCTTGGATATACAGGAGCCACACAAAAAGCCAAGTGTGGTGGTGCATCTCTACAGCCCCAGTACTGGAGAACAGAAAAGTCTGGGAAACACGGTGACTTGTTGAGCATCCAGTCTAACGAAGTGATGAATTCCAAGGTCTGGGAGAGACTCTGTCTTGAAAACAAGGCAGAGAAGTGATTGAGAAAAGACATTTGATGCCAGCACAGATAAACAACTCCATGACCACCACTCCATACAGACTAAGCCAAGCCAGCTCCCAATTCACTAAGTAGCTCAGAGTAACCTTGAACTTAACATTCTCCTGCCTCAGCCTCTGAAATGCTGGAGTTAGAGGTACAAGCCACCACATCCAACACAGATGTACTGTAGACATGCATTGCTCTTGGTGACCAGAAAAGGACATCATATTCACTGAAACTGGAGTTACACTTTGTGAGTTGTCGTGTGGTTGCCAGGGATGACACTCTGGTCCTCTGGAAGAAATCAGTGTTCTTTTTTTTTTTTTTTTTTTTTTTTTTGGTTCTTTTTTTTGAGCTGGGGACTGAACCCAGGGCCTTGCGCTTCCTAGGTAAGCGCTCTACCACTGAGCTATATCCCCAGCCCCTGAAATCAGTGTTCTTAACTCCCGAGTCATCACTCTAGCCCCCCAACAGAAGGAATCTCAAAAGTTGAAAAGATATTGATATTATTCAAAGTACAGGTTTTAAAGTACTTTAATGAGGCATAATAAGATATCGATGGATTCTCACATCTGAACACACCATTGCAACTATTATTCAGATCAAGAAACAGAACATAATAGGCTGAGGCTGAATCTCAATTGATAGAGCATTTATTATTGATAGAGCATTATTTACTTAGTATGTACAACACCTGATTTCTATCTCCAGCACTAAAAACTGGATGTGGCAGCACACATCTATAATCCCAGCATCAAAATAGGATCACCCTTGCTGCATTAAGGACTAGGAAGCCTGCATGAAATGCATGAGAGCATCTCTTAGGAAAATCTACAGAATCAACTAACCTGGGCCCCTAACTCTCACAATGGTAGCTTATTTCCAGAGCATGTGTGAGACACTGAGTTCCATCGGCAGCACTACTAAGTAAAGAAATACATCAACAGATACACAATGGCAAGTGAAAGAACAGGACAGCCCTACAGATACACAACGGCAAGTGAAAGAACAGGACATCGCTACAGATACAAAATGGCAAGTGAAAGAACAGGACATCCCTACAGATACAAAATGGCAAGTGAAAGAACAGGACATCCCTACAGATACACAACGGCAAGTGAAAGAACAGGACATCGCTACAGATACAAAATGGCAAGTGAAAGAACAGGACATCCCTACAGATACACAACGGCAAGTGAAAGAACAGGACATCGCTACAGATACACAATGGCAAGTGAAAGAACAGGACATCCCTACAGATACACAATGGCAAGTGAAAGAACAGGACATCCCTACATTGACACATTGTAGTGAAGTCTCAGAAGAGGGGAAACTTGTCACCAAAAGCATGAAAATAAGGCAGGGCATCCCTTGATGATGTATATGCCTGTGTGTATGTGTGTGGGGAAAGGGGGTGTGATTAAGTCTGAGATGGGAAAGGAAGCACAAAGTTCACATATTTGTTTGTTTTGGTAAGGACACTAGGAAAGCAACCTTCTAGGTTGAGGGGAAGCATATGTGCAACTAGCTGGTGATTTGCAAACTGGTAAGCCTTGTATTGGTTGTGGTGTCCAATGTGGAGCACAGATGACTAGGGAGAAGTAAACAATCACAAAGCAGTATGACTGTGTGACTGCTGTTGGCTCTGAGTAACTCAGAACTCCTCAAGGGAGGGAGAAGCAGGCTGAAGACAGTCAAACCAACTCAACTGGGACTCCCCACCTAAGGTATCCACTGCAAGTTGAGCTCCCTGAACCTTGTCATTTTGATGAAAGGGAAAGCACCTTTCAGTAGAGGATAAGAGGACCTCTCCATGTGTTAGAGCATGAAATGAGAGAAGAGGAAATGAGATCGCTCCCTGTATGATGTTCTCCAGAGGAGGTGTTTTTATTTGCCCTTCTAGAATTTTCTTTTGGATTCTCTTAGTTGATTGACTTCTCTCACCTTGCTTTAAGCTCCAAAGATCTGGCTACATCCCATTTTGCCTAGGCTGGTGGCAAGCATGCTATAGGATATCCATGAACATCTTGGTTAATATCTGGGGACTGTTTGAACTTTCAAAATGAATTCTGTTACTTTTTGTTCTCACTTTCAGCTTTCAGTGTTTGCTAGCTGTGGGCCGCCTCTAGCTATCTCTCTCAGCACAGCATGCTGGCATCACATTTTATATATTTAGTTTTATATTAACTTTCATTTTAAATTCTTGAGTTTTTGAGACAAGGTCTCTCTATGTAGCCCTAGCTATTCAGGAACCCTCCATGTAGACCTGACTGGCCCCAAACTTGCAGACATCCACCTGCCTCTGCTTCCTGAGTTAGGATTAAAAGTGTGTCACCATGATTAGCTTAAATTTAAATTTTGTTTATTTTTTATTGTATATGTGAGCATGGACATGTGTACAAGCCTCTCAGGAGTGACAGGAGATCAATAATAGGGTCCCAGGCTTACTCAGCAAGGGTCTCTACTAGTTTAAATATGTTGACAGTCCTATTTATTTATTTTTGAGACAGTGTCTTAAGCAGCCTGAATTGACTTTAAATTCCTTCCTTCCTTCCTTCCTTCCTTCCTTCCTTCCTCCCTCCCTCCTCCCTCCCCTCCCTCCCTCCCTTCCTTCCTTCCTCCTTCCTTCTTTCCTGTCTGTCTGTCTTTTGGCAAGCTATGACTATTTATTAACTGACCAGATTATAAAAAATACCATGGGCAATAATTTAGTTCATCCGTCTAATAAGCCTGTTTATCTGGTTTTCCTTGTTGCCAGCATCTCCACCTTCTACAAAGTGAGTTGTCTTTTTCTTCATTCCACCTCGTGGGGAAGATAGTTTGAAGGGCCACAGGAAGTTGTTTGCTTCCTTGAAGCGTTTCCCAACTGTATAGATCTCATGAATTAGATCCTCCATGCAGATGATGCCAAATTTACCAAGAGAATGAGCAATCAAGGAATTATCTATCAAGGTAATGCTCTTTTTATTGATTTTGCCATAGCCTTGCTTGTAGATGAGCTCGTTTACTGACTTCAGGTTGCGGTGCCACCATGCAATGTACAGTTCCACGATCCTCAGCATGTTAACTGAAACCTTGTTGAACTTAACAAAGGTGCCATTGAAGATCTGCCGAAGACGAAGCAGCTGTCACATCTTGCACACCTTTGGGCTTACCCCATTGATACCTCGGATTCTGATGACAAAGGCCAATTTTGGCTCTGCGGGCGCATAGAAGTTCCCAGCTCTTCTTGCCATCCTAGCCATGGAATCTCAGTCCGGCACATCTATGTGTATTCCTTGTGAGAGTGCTTTGCCTTCTCATAGATGAGCTTCCTCCTTGCCTTTCCCAGTGTCTTCAGGGCAAACTTCTTCCTCAGGCGCCCTACCCTCAACTCTGCGAAATTCCTTCGCTTTTTCTCAAGGGTTTCTGGCTCAGCGGGAACCTTCTTTTTCCCCTCTGGTACAGCCTCCATGGTTCCAGCTGGAAAATGACTGACTTCAAATTTCATGTCTGTTTATGATGACCTTGAATGATCCTGCTGCCCTACCTCCTGAGTACTGGGATTGCCTTGTGTGCCCCACCATGTTCAGTTTTCATGATGCTGGACATGCAATATGTAAGGTATTTTGCATGCTAGACAAGCACTCTAAAAACTGAATGCTGTCCCCAGCCTTTAGTTTTTATTTTATTTTATTTTATTTTATTTTATTTCATTTTGGAGTTGGGACAGTCTGTCATGTAACTCCAGCTGGATTCCCACTTGCTAGGTAGCCAAAGATGACCTTGTACTCCTGAACTTCTTACTCCACCTCCTGAGTGCTGGGATTATAGGCATGTATGTCATCACGCCCAGCTAGTGGCAAAGTGAAGGTGCTTTGTAAATCATAGCCTGAGCTTGAGAAATATGCCGACGTGCATCCCCTTTCCAATTAGATGGGAAAGCAGGGGAGCTTGAGAGCCAATGGGGCTTCCACTGAAGATCTCATTACAGTGTAAAATCTTGGATGTTAACCAAAAACTGTCCATCAATGTTCAACTCCAGCAATTACAGCTTCCGCATGGGAATGTTACTCTATCTAGGGCTACATTTCATCTGGGGAGAGCTAGCTGATGGCTGTGAGTCAGGATGCAGGTGTGTTGGAGACGTTAAGTAGTTAATTTTTGATCAAATGTCTGGAGCCCTTACAGTGAAAGCCATTTCAGGAAGAGCCCATTGTTGTCAGCCATTATCTTCTTTAGACATTCCTTCTGCTCACTTACTTGCTCTCACACAAGTTGGAGGGAAGAAAGGGATGCGACCTACCATGGTAATCCACTCCTGCAAATGCCCATGGAAATCAGTGAGAATTGGGAAAGCGACTTTCAAAGGAACCCTGCTGAAGGGTCCAGGACCTCCCAGCACCAATTATTTGAAGAAATTCGAAGCAAATTAGCACTCTGGCTAATTAAAAAATAAAGGGGAGAGGTAAGTCAGTGAAAATGACCCATCAACTTGATAAATAGTCCACATGTTTGCAGAATGCCTCCAGTGTTAATTGAGGACTGGATGACTCAACACTCCAGAAGCCAAAAAATCCAGTCCTGTGAAATAGCAAAGAGAAGGTGCTCTGGGGCCAGGCCCTGAAGCTTATGGTTTTTCACATCTGCAAGCAGCCTCCAGGCCAGTCCTTTCCAACACCAGATGTTTATGCTCCACTTCCTGACCTCCCTTCCAAATGGCAGTTCTTAGAGTCCCACGGAAGGGCTTCACAGGCTGTTTGTTATTTGTGTGGAATACTGTGGATTTGAGTGTGTGTGTGTGTGTGTGTGTGTGTGTGTGTGTGTGTGTGTGTGTGTGTCTGAAATGACTTCCTGACAGAATTGTTTCCCCAAATGACAATATTTCGCTAGGAAGCAGTTTGAAAACAAGGACCAGAATGTGAACATGACCTTCTGTGTTTTGCACAGATGAGACCCCAACGATGCCCAGGCTGTATGGGTATGGGTAAAGGTAAGTTCTTAGGGACCATAGATGATTTGCACTTGAAGATAAGGCATATTTTAGAGCCCCTAGGGAGAATCAAGCCCCAGAGTGTTCTTCCTTCCCTAGGGTGGAAACCATGCCAAGGGTAATGAGAGAAACAGACGGCAATGTTGAGACTGGCAGCTCGAAAGATTGAGCAAACCCAGAATTCGGTCATTTGCAAAGTGGCTGGAGGAATGGCATTTTTGCGGGCAGAGCAGTCCCCTGTAGGCGATGACATGTCAGTAATAAAGTGCCTGTCACTCCCACTTGCTCCAGGCTTTTTTGGTTCAGGATGCCACAAAGAAGAAACTTCTTGACTTAAGGGGATAAGCAGAAGAAATGAGTAGACTGAAAGGCATGACGGAAGGCCTTCAGCCCTCTGACAGAATAGCAGCTCTGTCTGTCAGGGAAGTGCTGTGAGCAAAGGAGGTGCTATCACATACCTCAAATCCTGTCCCATGAGGCCTTCTCTTCTCCGATTCTAGTGGCATAGACCTCTAGTCCTAGCTATTCAAGAAGCTGACACTGGATGATTGCAAATTCATGCCCTGCCTGGGTTACAGAGTGAATTCAAGACCCACCAAGGCAATTTAAGGCCCTATCTCAAAAGAAAAGGCTAAAAGGGGTTGCGAATGTGTGAGGCTGTAGGTTTAATACTGAGTACAGCAAATAAATTAAAAATGAAAATGTCAAAAGCTCTCCTGCAGACTAAGGAGGTTAATTCAATGGGTAGCGGTGGGTAGAGTAAGCAAGCATTAGGCCCAGAGTTTGGATCCCCAGCATACATACAAAAGGGCCCTGGCAGAAAGGAGGATCCCTGGAGATTAATGGCTCCATTTGGCAAAACTAGTTGGCCACTAAAAGGTCCCTGGCAGATAGGCAGATCCCTGGAGATTAATGGCTCGATTTGGCAAAACTAGTTGGTTACTGAGCTCCAGGTTCAGTGAAATATCATGTCAAGGGGTGCGGGTGGTGGGGATTGGGCTGGTGAAAAAGTGAGATAGCTCTGGAGATAAAATTGCTTGATGACCTGACTTCAATCCCCAGAGCCCATGGTGGAAGGAGGAAACTGACACCTGAACAACTGTGCTGTGATCACCACATGGGACTGTAACACATGTGTGGCTGCATTCACACACACTCATAATCCCACGTGCAATAACACTGATGATACTTTTTAAAATAAAGAGGAAAGTGATAGAGGAAGACATATTAGATACATTTCTACATATTAGATACATTAGATAGTTTCTACATGTACATTTGAGTGCATGTGTCTTAGTCAGGTTTCTATTCCTGCACAAACATCGTGACCAAGAAGCAAGTTGGGGAGGAAAGGGTTTATTCAGCTTACACTTGCACATTTCTGTTCATCACCAAAGGAAGTCAGGACTGGAACTCAAGCAGGTCAGGAAGCAGGAGCTGATGCAGAGGCCATGGAGGGATGCTGCTTACTGGCTTGCTTCCCCTGGCTTGCTTGCTTGTTTGCTTATAGAACCCAGGACCACCAGCCCAAGGATGGCAGAACTCACAATGGGCTGGGCCCTCCCCCTTGATCACTAATTGAGAAAATGCCTTACAGCTGGATCTCATGGAGGCATTTCCTCAAGGGAGGCTCCATTCTCTGCGATAACTCCAGCTTGTGTCAAGTTGACACACAAAACCAGCCAGTACAACACGCATGAACATATACACAATTATACATTACACATAACACACACACACACACACACACACACACACACACACACGGAGAGGGCTCTCCTCTTAGGTCTTTATTAGTAAGGTACTATATTTTGTGTGTGTATTTGTTTATTTCCTTGCTTATTTGAGACAAGGCTGCAAATTCAATAAGCAGCAAGGATGACATTAAATTATCCCGATCCTTATTACCTTCACCTCCCTTCTGAGTGCTGGGATTATAGGTATGTGTCACCTTCCCAATTTTATGTGATACTAAGAATTAAGCCCAGGGCTCAAGCACTCTACCAACTGATCTGCATCCCCAGTCCTAGGAAAGAACGTCTTAGAGTTAAATAAAAACACCCTTGGGAGTGAGGTACTGGTGCACACCTTTAACCCCAACAGACAGATGCAAGTGGGTCTCTTTAGAGTTCGAGGGCAGCATGGTCTACAGAGCAAGTTCCAGGATAGCCAAAGCTACATACCGAAACCCTGTGTTGGAAAACCAAAACCAAATCAAACCAAACCAAAGAATTCCCCCTTGGAGCTATTGTAAATTCTGACCCGTCCCATTGCTTTCCTCCTGGGAAAAAATGGTTTGGTGGTGGCAGTGGTGAAAGGCAGTATGACCAAAGCCTATAGGAGCCCTCACAGCATGGTTGCTTCTCCTATTTGTACTCAGAGAAACTTCTGGAAAAAGAACCAACAGGGTTTAACACTGGGTAGAAGTAGAATTGTGGGGGATGAATGTGTTGTGGGTTATTTCCAAGGTTCATGCTGGGAAGAACAGCAGCCTGACTGCTGGGCCTGGGGGACAAGCTGGGCCTGGGTGGGGCTGGTGACAAGCCAAGTTCTATTTCAGATGGTGTTTTCCAGGACAGGAGGAATAGCTGCCTCGTGGTCATTTGTTTTATACGGATATTCATCTTTGCTGGGCTGAGGCTCCAAGACGGTCTTGTTTAGAGAAATGGGCAGCAGTACAGGAGAAGGTATATTTTATAGCGACATAGCTAAAAATACTGCTTTCTCTCTTTGCCTTTTCACAGCTGCAGATTCCCGGCCCCGATCCTCACTGGGAGAAATAATAAAATACATGTGTTTATAATAAAATTCATATTTCCCTCTTCCTGTGATGTCTCCCAGTTGTAGGTTCCCATCCGCTTGCTGTTTTACCTATCATTTAACAAATGTATTTTAAGAAAAGTAATCTTTTCCACTGACATGTCCTATAAATGTCACATCCTCAGCTTTGGTTCTCATTGAGAAACAGAGATGCATGTTTTGAATATTTCTGAAAATGCCTTTCACTCCATTCCCAGGCTAAGAGTTTCAAATGCTTCATCTGTGACAATATATACAGACCAGGCAGGATACCATGCCATGAGTCCCTTAAGACTGACTATTAAGGGCAAGAGGAGAGTTTCAGTTCTGGGAAAGTAAACTCCAGTAGGTGGCTGAATCCTAGTCTCACTTCTACGAATATTCACTCAGGTGTTCTCAGTGCAAAGCATTCTGGGAAGTCAAAGCTTGGGCCTGGCCCAGCCAGATAGCTCAGTAGGTAAAAGCATTTGCTGTATAAACCTGACAACCTGAGTTTGATTTCAGGAACTCCCCAATTCCACAATATTGTCTTCTGACCTCTACAGGTATGTGCCCACACATATCACACACTCATGCACATATGCATGCACATACATGCACACACCGTGCACATTGATTATAATAAAATAAGAAAGTACTCCATCTTCTGGGGACATATCTACTAGCATTTAGAGGACAGACTCTTCTCTTTGTTCTTCAGTGGGTTGTAGTAAAATGTCTACAGTACACTTGCTATGGCATAGGGTTAATAGTAGGCCAGTAACAAGCAAGAAATGTGCCATTCATCGACAGAGCAAGAAGTATGTCAAGAACCTTGCCAACTCAGCTGAATGTCCAGAAGGGACCTGAGTTGGTGACGAGGGAAGAAAAACCGAAGTGGTGTGGTATGAGTCTGAAGAGACCTGAGGGAGCCAAGGCTGGGAGAAGCAGCAGGGGAGTAAACCACACTCAGGAGAGTTTTGACATGGGTAATAATAAAAAAAAAATCAAAGACATAAATTTAAAAAACCTTGTAATCATTCAAGTTTTTTAATGTAATCAAGTTTGAGTTGACATTTTGTTATTAATTATCGTAAACAGTTATTAAGATGTCTCTAGAAAAAAAATGTTTACTCCTCATTTTAGTTTTAGGATTTTCTTGAAAAACTGCTTAATTAAACAAATTGTAGTTATCTTTTTAGTTTATTTATTTTGAAGTTCATATCTGACATGGATGAGGACAAATACACTAGTGTAATGAGTGGAACCAAGAGCCCCGGCTCACACAGCTGTGTGGCAGCAGGTCCTGAGAGTTTATAGGCCTGTTCTCTTTCAAACCTGTCCCTTGGCCCATCTGTGGACTTAATTCTTAATGGACAGATCTAGGCTTCCTCCTCTGGTTGCTCTCTCCCTGGCTAGAATTCCTCAGACCCCAGCTCCCCATGCAACTTGGGCCAACTTTGAGTCCCTTTCCTTTTCCCTGTAGGAATCCCTAGGCAATTAGCAGCAGAGACGAGAAGCAGGCTGGATGCCTCTGCTGGGTGGAGGGTGGTTACCCCAGAGCTCTAAGGGTCACTGTCTATTGGCATCAGCTTCAGAAACAATTTACAGGAATAAAGTGCTAGGGACATGGCGATTAGAGTGTTCTTTGAACCAAGATGTACAATTAACATTATCTTTGGAGGTCACATTTCTCGTGTTTGCAGAAAGGATTTTTTCCCTGTGATGCTGTAGCAACATGTAGAAGTCAAGTCAAATAGTGTGTGTAAATACTGGAGGCTTTCTTGGACGTTTGCCTGATTCTTCCTTTCTGATCCTCTGTTTTCTATCACGGTGCTTTGAGGTCCCAGATGGCACCGCCTGTTTTTAGTTCTTCCTGATGCAGAGTGCCTTGGTTTTTCCACACCCAGAAACATCCAAATAGCATAGGCTCATAACTTCCCAGCAGCCCAGTGTGGTGACTATGGGTTGAAGAAAGGTCCGCTGTTTCCTAGGTAGCCTCACAAACACCCTTGCCATGTACCTAGCAACCCATCACAAAGTCATATTTGGGTATCCTGATGCACATGGAGATGCCCTAGCTGTTGACCAGGATGAACTTTCTTTTGTTCTTGACAACTGATACTATTCCTAGTCTTTGGTTTTTGAGAGCACCCGTTCATATCCATGGTCACACTTGTAGGAAGCATTGACATTTATTTTCTCATCAACTTCTGACATAATTGCATAGAAACATTATGGAACTTTGGGAATCTTTTTATGAGTCACAGAAATTAACTTTCTCTTCATGAGCTCTTTATAGGAAAAAACAAAGAAGAAAAAAAACAAGCCAAATGCTGGTTCTTTGAACTTGAGTCACTTTTCTGTGACTCTCAGGAACCTGAACCTGGATGTCTTTAGTCTTAGCCTTGTTCTGAATTTGAATTTGCATTGTTTAGCCTATAAACCAAGGAGAAGCACATCTCTGAGCCTGAACCTTTCCCATTGCAAAACCCAACTTCTTTCCTCACTGTCCACATTGTCTAGGTAGACCCAAAGGTGCTCCAGGCATCCATAAGCCCCTGCGACAAATTGGCCACTCGGGGTTTTATAAAAACCAGTAGAAACTGTGTGGTGGTTCATTTCTGTAATTTCAGAACTCAGGTGGCAGAGGATCAGAAGTTCAAGGTCAGCTTTGGCTACATAGTGAGGCCCTGATTCAAAAACAAAGCAAAACAAAGCCAAAACAGAGATCCCGGGTAGGGAGGAGGCTATGATATTTTCTAACATTCTAAAAATAAGATTAGGCCCAGAACTAGTAAAACATCATTAAACTGAAGATACATGTAAGGGAGTTCAGCAAAATTTCAAGTTTCCTGCAATGTCTGCTTCTAGAATATAATACTAATACTAATAAATCTTTTTAAGGCAGGAGGAGTGTAGTGTAGGCAGTAGATATGCATGTGTACGAGCATATGTGAGTGTGCACTAGAGAGAAAGAGAGATTTCTGGATTTCTGGAAGCTGATTGCTGGTGAATGTGAGTATCTGATATGGGTGTTGGCAACAAAACCCAGGACATCTGCTAGAGCAGTGGACATACTCTTAAGTACTGAGCCGTCCTTCCAGTCTCTTAGTTGTATTTTTGAAAAACTAAATTGCACATGCTTTCAGCTCCTTTTTGGGGTACCTTCTCTTTACAAGAGTCCTATGCATGTACGGAATCTGTCAGTTAGGCAATCCATTATCCAGTAAATAATTTGTGATCATGTTTAGCTTGAAAAGTAACTGGAAATGAGGAATAGTCTTGAGGGTATTTGTCATCATCTTAATAATCTGCAGCTCTTTGGAACAATGGTCAAGAGTTCTCTCAACAAGCCTGAATTTGATTTTATTGCTGCTAAAAATAAGAAGAGGACTGTTATCAAAGCCGGGCTATAGACAACTGTTAATCAGGGGACGTGTTCGAGGAAATGAAACTTCATGCTACATTGAGTTGGGATGCTGAGATCTAGTGGGGAAGAGGCAAGACACAGGACAATGTGTGACTAGAGTGAAGCCCAGTGAGTCTACCTCAGAGTCCCATCAAATCGCGGTGGGAGGACAAGCTGTGAAAAGGAGGAGGTAATCGGGAAATAATGTGACCCCCTATCCTGCTGAGACCACAGTGTGGAATAAGGCCACAGATGCAAAGGTACTCATGCACCTCAGCAAACACAATAACCCAACCCAAATGGCCTAGAAAGCTTAGGTCAAGTAGCAGGTATGTCTCTGAGTTTGCTAGACTTCCGGGCATGGCAGGGACCATATACAGAAGGGGGAATGATGAGTATCTACGTGTTGGGATATGAATGAATGTGAGAAAACAGAGCTGGGATAAGAGGACAGAGCAACTGCTTTACTGGGAGCCTTGAGCCAAAAGTAAGGGTGCATGTTTCCTCAAAACAAAACAAAAACAAAAATACCAAAAGAACCCACAAAACCATGAAAGATTAAGTTGGAAGCATGTAAGTACTTGTATTTAAGTCTAACTCTTTTTGTCCAGAGCACTAGACGGTCTAGAACTTGACTAATAAACAAGTTACAAAATACCTCCTAGCTATAGGGAATGGTGCTGGCTTATCTAATCCATTCTTAGGGCATATGACTCATTGGTTCATTTTGTTTTGTTTTGAAACCTAAGTTTCATGAGGACAAGTCTGGTCTAATTCAGTATATAGTAGAGGATGACCGTGAAATTTTCTAGCCCCCAAATCCTTAAGTGCTGGAATATCATTCGAGTTTTATTTTTAATTTGAAAAAATTGAGAGAGAGAGAGAGAGAGAAAGAAAGAGAGAGAGAGAGAGAGAGAGAGAGAGAGAGAGAGAGAGAGAGAGAGAGAGAGAGAGAGAGAGAAACATAGTTGTAGGTCAGAGGACAACTTGGGGAAGTCAGCTCATTTGCTGACACCTTTACAGATAATTCTGTGTTGTGTAACAAATTCCTCTGAGACTGAAACATTCTATTCTGCAGAGAACCTCCTAAAACAGGAAGATCAACGATACAAAATAGCCTCAGGAATTCCCTGAAACTGATCAAATTCCCCAGGTCTCAGCCTGCCAGACTAAAGAAGTCATACAACCTAAATTGCAATGAAGACTGTGACCAGACCAGCTCAGCTAGATGAGCTCATTTTGCCATTGGCACTGTGTGAGAGCTACATTTTCTTCCTTATTTTGCCATTAATTCTCATCTTTTGCTAGTGTAGATGCTATGACATCTCCTGGTTTGGGTTTGTATTTCCCTAATGACTCATTGTCTTAGTCAGGGTTTGTATTCCCGTACAAAACATCATAAGAAACATGTACAAAACATGCATAAGAAAGTATTTTAGTGGAGCCCACAGTTAAGAGACTTTGAATTGTAAAAAGACTTTGAATTTTAAAATATATTGGACATTTTAAAGGGATTGAATTTTTAATATGTAAGAATTTGTAGGGGTTGAGGATTAGCTCAGTGGTAGAGTGCTTGCCTAGCAAGCACAAGGCCCTGGGTTCAGTCCCCAGCTCCAAAAAAAAAAAAAGAAAAGAAAAGAAAAGAAAAAAAAGAATTTGTAAAGACTGTGGTACTCCTTTGCATGATCCCCTCAGTCCTGGGCCATCAACTGCGACTGAGGCTGCACCTTCACCAATGGCCTCCCATGACCTCTCGCAGTACCCAGCCTCAGCTGCTCTTCATGACCCTGTCATGCCTTCAAAACCAGTACGACCTGGGTGACTCTTAACACATTGCCAAGTACCGCTGCAACACTGGGTACAACCTTGGCTATCTCTGGAACACAGCCTCCTTGTGCTCTCAGAAAACACTTCCCAGAAGATTTCACCTCAATGATGCTGGTCTCTTCTTAATCACCACTAATTTCTTAGCTCCAGCTGACCAGCATCAAAAGTCCCAGTAATGCCAAGGTTTCGCTTTAGTAGTTCTGGTATTTTGTAAATCACAGCTGATTCGTCAGCCCGAGCTAACCAAAACCACAGAATCTTCACAATCAATCTTCCTTCTGAAATTTCACAATCAAGGCCTCTATTGTTTGCACTGTTCTCAACATTCTCTTCCAAGCTCCTGCAGAACACCCCACAGAGCTCTTAACACCCAATGGTTCTTCTAGCCCAAAATTCCAAAGTCCTTCCACAGTCCTCCCCAAAACATGGCCAGGTTGTCACAGGAATACCCCACTATGCTGGTATCAGTCTGTCTTAGTCAGGGTCTCTACTCCTGCACAAACATCATGACCAAGAAGCAAGTTGGAGAGGAAAGGGTTTATTCAGCTTACACTTCCATGTTGCTGTTCATCACCAAAGGAAGTCAGGACTGAACCAAGCAGGTCAGGGAAGCAGAGCTGATGCAGAGGCCATGGAGGGATGTTACTACTGGCTTTGCTTCCCATGGTTTACTCCAGCTTGCTTTCTTATAGAACTCAGGACCACCAGCCCAGGAATGGCACCACCCACAATGGGCTGGGCCCTTCCCCCTTGATCCCTAATTGTGTCCATTTGACAGAAAACCAGCCAGTACACTCATGATGTTAAGCATCTTTTCACATACTTGTTCTGGTCCTCGGCAAGCGCAACAAGCATTCCTAGGTGCTGAGCCACCTCTCTAGTCTCTACTTTCATTTTTTTTAAAAGAAAGGATCACAAACTCTGACGGCTTTTGTTGGGCAGTTTATCTTCTTGCTGAGCTTCAGAAATTCTCTGTCTATATTGGATATTGAAGTCTTTTTTTTCTTTTCTACTTTTTTAAACTTTTTAATTTTTTTTACATTTTTTCTTTTTTTGGATTTTTTAAAATTTACATTTCAAATGTTATCCCCTTTCCTGCTTTCCCCTCCAGAAATCCACTATCTCCCCTGCTTCTATGCTAGTGCTGCCCCACCCACCTAACCACTCCCTCCCACCTCTGTGCCCTGGCATTCCCCTACATTGGGGCTTCCAGTCTTGACAGGACCAAGGGCCTTTCCTATTGATGCCTGACAAGGCCATCCTCTGCTACATATGTAGCTGGGCCATATTCTTGTTAGATATGTAACTGTGTGCTTTTCTGCAGTCCTAGGGGCTGAACCCAGAGTTTTGGTAGGCTTGACAAGTACTGTATCATCGAACTAGATTTCAATTGTCAAATAGAGGATTTAAAATATTTCTTCACATCTGTTGAGTTTTCTTTCATTTTTTAAAAAATGTATTTTACCTCTGTGGATGGCTGTTTTGCCTGCATATGTGCTGGTGCCTGCAGAAACCAGAGATGGAGTTTATCCTTTGGAATGGGAGCTACAGATGTTTATCCTGACATGGATGCTTGCAATTCAACGCTGATCATCTGGAGGTGTGACCAGTGCCTGTAACCACTGAGCAATCTCTCCAGCCCCTTCTTTCATTCTCTTGACAGTATCTACTGAGACTGAAAAGTTTGTAAATATCTATTTGTAATATATCTATTCTTTCTTTTTTTGCTGCCTCTGCTTTTGACTTAAAATTTTAAAGAAACTATTGCCAAATTCAAGATTATGCAAATTTCCTTGAAGAGCAAAAGTATCCTAAGAGTGTTTGTTTTTGTTTTTGTTTTTGTTTTATGTTTTTTTTTGAAACAAAGTTTCTCTGTGTAGCCCTGGCTGTCCTGACACTTGCTCTGTAGACCAGACTGTGCTCAGATTTACAGAGATCCATCTGCCTCTGCCTCCTGAGTACTGGGATTAAAGCTGTGTGCCACCATTGTTCCTCTCTAAGTATTTACATTTCGTTTTTGCTTACTTATTTTTTTTTAAAACACATGGTCCAGCAGGAGCTAGTCTCAGATTCACAGTTTAACCGAAGATGACTTGAACTCTTGATCTTCCGAATTCCACTTCTGAAATCCTGGAATTGCAGGTGGCCACTACCATGCCTAGCTTATGCATTGCTCTGAATGGAACCCCAGGGCTTTGTGCATGCTAGGAAATCACTCTACCAACTATGTTATGTGATAGTTTCACATATGGCATTTGGAGTTTTTAATATACTTGAGTTCTTTTTTGTATTTAATATGCAAGGTTGATGCAACAACAACAGATATGTGCTTATATAATACACACACATATATGTACACACACAAACACACACACATATATGTACACACACATATGTGAATGAATGAATGAATGACATAGGAGTAACTGAAGAGAAGAAAGCTAGCCTACTGTTCTCTTTATCACTAAGTCTCAGAGAGAACTAAGTCTCAGAATAGCTTCTGGAACCTTCATCGCGGGGAGCCACAGACGGGCTTACTGGTTCTGCAACTGTGAGTCAGTGCTGACTGCCTCTTCGTCTTCTGTTCCTCGGAGTTTGTTAGGCATTTGTTAGGCATCAGTTGTTCACTTCTGACTTAGAAAAAGACAAGAAATCTCTGTGGACAGTCCCGCCAAAACAGCGTAAGATGGAGCAAAGATGACTGCTACCACCCGAATACAGATTCTCCTATTAGATAGAGTTCCTAGGAAGTTAAAAACAAAGACATGAATTAAAGCCACCAATTTTCCCTTTCAACCTAAATTAGGCAAACTATACCCTGGGAGTCAAATCTATCTAGTACCGGTTTTGGGGCATCTTCGGGCTAAGAATGCTTTCCACTTTTTAAAGGCTTTTCTTCTAGTTTGAATGATGCCCTGATAAGCTGTCTGGTTGCTTTCAAATTCCAGAGCTCAAGGATTCTGGAGCAGTTGCAGCTACAGGAGTCGCCACATGCCTGACTTCTACAGGATTTGAAAAATAAAACGTTACAGATTATCTATAAAGCATATGTTTGATAAGAGGTTTTTATCAAGTATTTGAAAAACACAATTCAACAACAAAATACCGAACTTGAGCTAGAAAGCTATCAATTGGTTGAGTGCATGCCTCGGATGCTCCAAGTCCTAGGTTTGCTCCTTGGGGCAACATAAACCAGGCTTGGTGGTGCACACCTGTCATTAATCCCAGCCTTGGAGGTCAGAAGTTCAAGGTCATCCTCATTTGTATGATGAATTGACACCAATCCGAGATCCATGAGACTTTGTTTCAAGCAAACAAACAAAAAAAGAAAACCAGATAAAAACATTTTATGATTTTTATCTATAGGACACGAACACAATTAGCAAACAAGGCAGGGGATGATGCTCAGTGATTGCCAATGTCTACACGGTTATTTGGTGTGTGTGGTGACAGTTGTAAAAATAGTTGTACAGCAGATGTGAACCAGCAACATATACACTTTAAATGGCTGGATTGTATGATAAATTATAGCATAATGAGATTTTTTTTTAATGAGAAGAACTTTGGGCCAACGATGTGGCTCAGTGGATAAAAGTGCCTGTCACCCAGGGAAGAGAGAGGCAAAGATTAAAACAGAGACTGAAGGAACACCCATTCAGAGCCTGCCCCACATGTGGCCCATACATATACAGCCACCCAATTAGACAAGATGGATGAAGCAAAGAAGTGCAGGCAGAAAGGAGCCGGATGTAGATTGCTCCTGAGAGACACAGCCAGAATACAGCAAATACAGAGGCGAATGCCAGCAGCAAACCACTGAACTGAGAATAGGACCCCCGTTGAAGGAATCAGAGAAAGAACTGGAAGAGTTCGAAGGGGCTTGAGACCCCTTATGAACAACAATGCCAAGCAACCAGAGCTTCCAGGAACTAAGCCCCTACCTAAAGACTATACATGGACAAACCCTGGACACTGACCTCATAGGTAGCAATGAATATCCTAGTAAGAGCACCATGGAAGGGGAAGCCCTGGGTCCCAAGACTGAACCCCCAGTGAACTAGACTGTTGGGGGGAGGCGGCAATGGGGGAGGGTTGGGAGGGGAACACCCACAAGGAAGGGAGGGGAGGGGGGATGTTTGCCCGAAACCGGAAAGGGAATAACACTGAAATGTATATAAGAAATACTCGTTAATAAAAAAAAAGTGCCTGCCACCAAAGCCTGACTGCTTGACTTCAGTCCCCAAGGACCTACATGGTACAAAGAGAGAAATGAGTTCCTCTGGTTGTCCTGTGACCTCCACACAAGGACCAAGCACTGTGGCACACACGAACATGCACACACACTAAATAAATAATGTAATAGAATTATTTAAAAGATAAGAAGAAAAGTAAATATGCTGGAGAAAGCATTTGTGCTCTGATCACCCATATTACTTCATATCTGGCCACTTATAACTCTGTTTCCAAAATCAGTGGGAGGGGACAGGAGCTAGGCATGGAGTCCTGCACCTGTGCCCTTGGTTCCCCAAGTCTTTCTCTAACCACAGCCTAAGCAGAAATGGGGAACTATTTTGTACCCTAGAGGGTTTGGAGATGGCCAAAGGTTTCCAATTCCAAGAGGCAAACTTGTAGGGACATAGGAAGATTTGAGCATCTTTCTCTTCCTAGAAGATATTTTCAGTGGAATTTAACAGAACAATTTATTTTCTTCACTAAAGCCAGTTCTTCTAACACCCTGCAACATTTACAAATTGCTTTGGGAGGAGAAATCCTTAGAAAGTGCACTATGTAAGACTCTGTATCCCTCATCATAAAACATTTAAAGTAAATTTAAAGCACGGATTTGGACAGAAACTGAAGGCTGTTTCATCTTGCTCCTTCAGGATTAAAGGTGCAGCATGAGCCTCGCAGAAAAAAAATGCCCTTCACTTACTCTAGGGAATGTTAGTGAGTGGGCCTTTTTTGTCTGGGGCTTTATTCCTTATCTTGTGTTAGATGCTTCTGGAGCCCAGCCTTTTCCTAAGCCAAACTAATCTGTGATCTCTCCCAGACTTGTTCTGGGGTTGGGATATTTACTGGAGATGTAACTCAGGGTTCACATGTGCTAGGGGCAAGGACTCTACCACTGACCCACACCCAAGCCTTTCTAAATTTTTTTATTTTCAGGCAGAGAATTGAGAAGCAGTTTGTATAGCTAGCCTTGGACTTGTAATCCCCTTGCCCCAGCCTCTAAAGTTGCTGAACTTAAAGTATGGAGCCACCATTCCAACCTTGTATAACACTCTTCTATCAGTGAATAGGGTGGAACACAGGAAGCAAGAGTCTGAAGTGTCCCAGGCCAGGGTTTCTTCAGCTTGACTCTCTTGTGTAATCTAGCCTCTACTGGAACTTAACAGTGGGGGCCCGGATCTACTATCCAAATTTGGCTATTTTTTCTCGTTCCTGCCCTACCCCCCACCCCCACTTTTTTTGTACCAACTCCAACCTATTCCACGTCCTCATTTTGGCTTTGCCTGAAAGGTCTGGATCCTGGGTCAGTCCCCTGGTATGTTTACTGGAGAATCCCACACTGTTCTCACTGCTGTCTTCCCTGCTAACATCCATCCTGGGGCCACACTGGGAAACAAGGATTCAACACTTACCTTAGCTTTGGGGCAACTTCAATATAATGAGACCACAGCTACTTATGTCTCTTTTCTCTCTTGCCTTCTCCTCTTTATCTTTTAAAGGTCCTGCAGGAAAATCAGTCAATCCCTACTTTCAGTATTTTCATAGGTTTTTATTGTTTTAGGTAATATACATAATAATGGGTTTCATCACAATTTCCTACATTGTACTCGGCTCATATCACCTTTCCCTATTACCCATCTGCCCTTCCTCTCAGTGACTCTCTTTGCTCACCAAACAGTCCTCCTTCTGCTTTTATATACATGTATGTACATATATTTAAATTCCAATTCTGCACATCACAGAAAACATGAGATATTTGTTTTTTCTTTTCCCTGCTGCTCTTATTTCTTTGTCTACCACTTTCAGCTTGCTTTTCCGTCTCTCTGATGAGAAAAACTGACCAAAAGCAAGTTAGGAAGGAAAGGGCTTATTTGGCTTACACACCTATATCATAGTACGTTACCAAGAGAATTCAGGGCAGGAACTCAAGACAGGAACCTGGAGACAGGAACTAAGGCAGAGACCCTAGCATGGCCCATAGTACACTCAGTCCTGCCACAACAATCATTAATCAAGAAAATGCCCACAGATCAGACTTTATTATGTAGACTTTATTCTCAGCATTCTAGCATGCAGAGGCAAAAAAAAAATGCGTCTTACTGAGTTTCAAGCTGGCCATGGTGACCTTGTCTCAAGAGTTGGGGATGAGGAGAGGCTGGAGAGACTGCTAAGTTAACAAGCACTTGTTGCTCTTGCAAATGCCATAGTTGCAGTTCCCCGTACTTCATATCCATGCGTAACATCAGTTACAGGTGGTCGGACACCTTCTTCTGACCTTTGAGGATACCAGATATTACACATACAAGCAGGAAAATCACCCACATACATACAATTAAATGAATAAAAAAGGAAGAACCTTTACAAGGAAAGGAAAAGGGAAGAAAAGAGACAGTTGCAATCGTAGTTCTCTTAGATTTGAGTCCTTGTTTCTCATCACTATTAAGAAAGCCAGTGTCAGGTGGAGTCCTGGGCTGAGAATTTAGTAGAAGATATACATGAGGACAGTGTGTGAATTCTCCAGTAAACAGACCAGAGGACCGAACCAGGATCTAGACCTTTTAAGTCATAGTCCCATCTGATGGAGGCAAGTCCTCAAGTGAAGTGTTCTCTCCCCAGGTGACCCTAGTTTGTCTCAAGAGCACAATACCCAAATAGTATGCCACTCTGTAGACTTTCTTCTTCCTCCTCCTCCTCCTCCTCTGCCTCCTCCTCCTCTTCATCCTCCTCGTCCTCGTCCTCCTTCTCCTGCTCCTTCTCCTCCTCCTGCTCCTTCTCCTCCTCCACCTCCTCTTCTCCTCCTCCACCTCCTTCTTCTTTCTTCTTCTTCTTCTTCTTCTTCTGTTGCTGCTGCTGCTGCTGCTGCTGCTGCTGTTGCTGCTGCTGCTGCTGCTGTTCCTCCTCCTCCTCCTCCTCCTCCTTCTTCTCATATTTGACTTCTACTTTCATGTCTATATACGCATTTTAAAAATAATCTAGGGCTGGAGACATGGCTCAGTGGTTAAGAGCACTGGCTGCTCTTCCAAAGGTCATGAGTTCAATTCCCAGCAACCACATGGTGGCTCACAACCATCTGTAATTGGATCTGATGTCCTCCTCTAGTGTGTCAAAGACAGTGTGTTCATATACGTGAAATAAATAAATAAATCTTTAAAAAGTAATCTAGAGTCTACTTATGAGAGAAAACAGGGTACTTTTCTTTGTCTAACTTACTGTGATCCACCTGATCGTATCCCGTTCCATTTATTTTCCTGTATGTGTGATTTTCTTTTTCTTTACAGATGAATAAAATCCCTGTGTGCATATGTACCACATTTTCATTAGTTATTACCACTTGATGGAAATCTGGACTGAGTATAGATAGAGCCCGTTAGGTATATACACCAAGGAATAGTACAGCTGGATCATATAGTGGTTTTATTGTTTTAATTAAAAATTTTCCATTTCATTTTTTGTTTTAGATTTATTTATTTTGTTACTACTTTATGTGTATGAGTGTTTTGTTGCAAGTATGAATGTATACCACCAGAGTGTCCGGTGCCCTCAGAAGTCAGAAGAGGGCATCAGATTCAGAACCCCTGGGTTTAGAGTTATAGAAGATTGTGAATTACCATGTGAATACTGGAAATTGAACCTGGTTCAGTGCTCCACTGAGCCAACTCTCTAGTCTTCTGTTTTAATTTTTCTTCTTGTTTTATGTGTATGAGTGTTTCGCTGTATGCATGTCTATACCTGATATACATTCAGTGTCGCAGAGGCCAGAAGAGAGAATCAGATCCCATGGGACTAGTGATGGTTATGAGCCACCAAATGTATACTGGAAATTCAGTCTGGATCACCTTGAAGCTCAGCCAGTGCTTTGAACTGTTGTGCCGCCTCTTTAGTCCCTGGTTTTAGGTTTTAAAGAAAGCTCCACATTTACACTGTACAAGTGTAACACTCCCACCTACAGAGAATAAAGGTTCCTCACCAGCATTTGTTGTTATTTGTTTCCTTGGTGGTAATCATTTTGACTGGGAGGAGATGGAATCTCAATGTAGATTTTACATGTCTCTAGTGAATACAAATGTTAAACATTTGCATACATTTATTGGCTAGTTGTATTTCTTCTTTTGAGGATTGTACAGCTTGCTGGACTATTTGTTGAAAGTTTGGGGGTTTCTTATTTATGCTTTGCAGTTCTTTATATATTGTAGATATTGGCCCTTTGTCCAATGTGCAGTTGTCACAGACTTTCTTCCATTCTGTAGGCTGTACCTTCATCATGTTAATTACTTGCTTTACTGTATAAAAATTTCTTAATTTCACAATGACTCACTTGTCAGCTATTGCTGTTATATCCAAAGCTACTGTATTTTTCAGAAAGCCCTTGTTTATACCTGTCTCTTCAAAAAATAATTATTTACTTTTGATACTGAGTATATAGATAGTACCCACAGAGGACAAAGAAGAGAATCTGGAAAAAAAGAAGAGAATCTGATCTCCTGGTTATGGACTCAAACCCATATACTTGTAACATCAGCTAGTGCTCTTAACCTCAGCGCCATCTCTCCAGCTCCAGTTATGCCTGTATCTTGTATATTTGTATGGTTTTTGTCTGCAGTAGTTTAAATTGTTCAAGTCTTACAGTTAAAGTGGCTGACCCATTTCGAACTGATTTTTGAGCATGATAAAAGATAATGATCTAGTTTCATTCCTCTAGATCTAAATATCCAGCGTTCCCAGCAACATTTGTTGAAGGGGCTGCAACTTTATGTTTATTTTTGACACCTTTGTCAAAAGTCAGGTGGCTATAGTTCTGTAAGTTTTTGGAGTCTTTGTTTTATTTTATTGGTATATGCGTACATGTTTGTGTAGGTACCATACTAATTTAAAAATTATATTTTGCATGTTCGTCTGCCTGTCTGTCTGCCTGCCAGCCTGCCTGCTTCTTCTCTCTGCATCTCTCTCTCTCTCTGTGTGTGTGTGTGTGTGTGTGTGTGTGTGTGTGGGAGAGAGAGAGAGAGAGAGAGAGAGAGAGAGAGAGGAGAAGGGAGAGAGAGAGAGAGAGAACAACTGGTGGGATCTCATTCCATTCTCTTTTTCCACCATAATACCCTGGGGACCAAACTACAGGCTATGTCGGCAGTAAGCATCTTTACCTGATGATCCATCTTACTAGCCTCATGCTGATTTTTTGAGACAAGGAATAGGGTCTCATTATGTAGACCTGGTTGCCTCTCCAACTCAGAGATTTACATGCTTCAGTATTCTGAGTGTTTGGGATTAAAAGCATTTGCCACCACAAGTATATTGCCTATTGCCTTTTCTTTTCTTTTCTTTTCTTTTCTTTTCTTTCTTCTTTCTCTCCCCCTCCCTTCCTCCTTCCCCCTCCCTCCCCTCCATACTCCCTCCCTCCTCTTCCCCTCTCTCCCTTCCTTCCTTCCTTTCTTCCTTTTCTTTCTTTTTTTATGTTTTTGTATAATTTGAGATCAGGTATTATAATACCTTGAGCTTTGTTCTTTCCCTTGGGATTTTTTTAGTTATCCAAGATCTTTTATAATTCCCCATGAGTTGTGGTATTTTATTTTCTAGTTCTCTAATAATAAGTTTGGACAGATCTGTAGAATTGGTTCTCTCTGCTCCCCTTGCATGGGCTCTGTGGGTTAATCTGAGGTTGCTAAGATTCAGAGAAGGTGCCTTTACAAGCTAAGCCACCTTATCAGTCTCTTACCTGTGCATTTGTATATGTCTGTTTCAGGGTATATGCCAGAGCCTTTGATTCTTCTGAGCTGCAGTTATAGGTAGGTATATGCTAAGAATCAAATTTGCATTCTGCAAGAGCAGTATATCTGGAATAATCTCTAGTCCCCTATTTTCCTTTATCTATCTATCAATCTATCAATCAACCTATCTGTCAGTCTGTCTGTTTAATTGTGTGTGTGTGTGTGTGTGTGTGTGTGTGTGTGTGTGTGTGTGTGTGTGTGTGTGCGTGTTTGAGATGTGGTTTCTCTGTGTAGCCCAGACTGTCTTGGAACTTTCTCTGTAGACCACATTAGCCTCAAACTCAGAGATCTACCTGCCTCTGCCACCTCCGGAGTGGAGTGCTAGGATCAAAGGCCTGCACCAATATGCCTGGTTTCTGCTTTATTTTTTTAAAGTGATGATACTTGAGCCCATTCCTAGGAGACTGTGTAAGAATGCAGGTCCATGTTGGGCTGGGGACAGCTGCCTTCCTCAGATAACAAATCCCCGGTACTCTTGGAAATGTGACGATTAGGGCAAACTGTGCCCGAAACACCCTAAACCACATTAGAAAGCCACAGACATCAGACTGAAATCTTCATGTTGTAACTTGCTGTCACATTTTCTGGCCCAGTTCTGAGTCTGGGAAACACGGAGACAGTTGAGCTATTTGTTTGGAGATTCTTCAGTGAAGTTGATGAGCGTCTCTCTTTCCAGGAGTACTTGGAAATGCCAAGAAAGTTCATGGATCATTTTTGCTGCTCTTGATTCGCTCTCGGCCATCGTTGGCCCCATCCCAGTCCTCCTCTCTGGTAGCCAATTTGCTCATTCCAGCAATCATTTCTTTGCAGGAGTTTGCTTCTAACCTTTCAACGTGTGTCCCAAATATTTAGTGATGGACTCAATCCAGTAGAATGCTTTTTTCCCCCTGAAACTCATTTAAATCACTTAGGATAAATAGAAACTATAAGCTGAATAAACATTGCATTTGCCTCAGGCCCCCTTCCTGACTAGAGAGTCCTTGATCTAGCACTTCCTGGAGCCCCCATCCACTCTACCTCTCACCTTCCTGATTCATCCAAGGACACTTGGGCTTTAATGATACATCTGGTCCCACAGAACATGCCAGTCAACATAGCTCCTTGTTCAGTGAAACTAAGTTTTCTGTATGTTCTTGTTTCCTTAAGGTTCATTATGGGTGTGACATCTGCCATTGATGACCTGATCCTGTAGTCTGGCTTAGAAGTGAGGTTGTGGAAAAATCAGTTTCCCTCTGGAAGGGGGTATAGCTGAACTCTGGCACAGGGCAGAGCTGCATCAGACACCCTTGCTCTGTTCGTTGCTTGCTATTTTGAGACTGTCTTCCCATGGAAATGTCGCATGGCTCCAATGCTAAAGGAAGGATGAGATGACTGCGACATGGAAATGTTTGTTTTCATTATGTTCATACAGTACACATGCTCTTCCAAGTCTTAGGTGTTGTCTGCTCATGCAAAGTGTGGAAGCCGTAGGCCTATGGAGACTGGATTATCTGTCTCATTCAAGGCCCAACAAAGAAATGAAGGAAGGAAACCATTTTGTCTCACATTTCTTCTACACTCTAAGGGAACATGTATGTAATTGATGTGTTGAAATGGCCCTGGTGAGGCCCTATTGACTTAATGGTTAGTAATGTTGAGGCTTGGAGAAAGCTAAGAGAAGAGTCTTTTTGACAGACAGAATATATATGCTTTCTAAGTGCTATACTTATCCACTGCTTCTAAGAGGGGAAGTGTACATCTAGGATTTGCAGACGAATAAATGTGCAGCAGTCTTGCAGGAAGGACTGGGAGTCATGGGTAATAAGCAAAGTGCTCAGAATGCCCCCCCCCTGCTCCCCCGCCCACTCCCTAGTCCCTAGGAAAAATAGAAAGCATATTAAGAACAGGAAGAAACCATTTAGCCTAACTTTTCCATCTTTGCGGGATTTACTTTAATCACGTCTTTCAGCTCTTTCGCCATCCCCAACACTTCCTGACTTCTCCTTGAATGGCTCTAGGTGTCTCTGTCCAGAGCCTGTGCAGTTCTCACGCCGGCACTGGCTCCGAGGCCCAGCCTCCGATAAGCTATTCCATATGGTTGGGCTCTTTGTTCTTGCAGTACTAGGTTTTTACAACTTCCCATTGACTCGGAGTTACTGATTTTCTTTTTTTCCCATCGGGCTCTTTAGGGATTTGCACCTCCTGCTAAGACACAAATTATTTTCTCAGTTGTATCATGTCTTTTCCTAATTTTTCAAATCTTTAATAAGGAGCTTTCTCATGTAAGGACCAGCTGGACGAACACAGGAAGGAATAACCTATGTGGAATCTCAATTCTCCAGGCAAATTCTCAGACACTGTCTTATGCAGCGTGCTCCGAGTGAACAAAATCTCATGGCTTTTGCTATAATGATTCAAAGGAGCATGGGTCTGAATATTCGCAGCCCTCTTGTTATCTCTTCACCCAGTGTACACTTCAGACCTATCCTTCTAACTGAAGCTAATGAGAAGAAAGGACAGGGTTCAGGGATGTGACCTGTGGAAGCTTTCCTGGGGTGGTAATTGGAATGAAGTGGAGATGGCTTCCCTCCCTCCCTCATCAGAACAGGTAGCAGCAGCATGTGGAAGCTGCCCCATCACCATTTGTTGGATGTTAGTGCTTTAAATAACTTGAGTGTTGCTTTTGAAAGCAACCAGTGCTAAAAATATAGAAAACCTAATAGTTGCATTCGCATTTGCGCCAGACTAATGCACCTAGAAAATGGCATGGAATACAACAGTGGTTTTACGGCCACATATTAGAATCATCTGGGGAGCTTTTAAAACCTCCTAGTCCCCAGTCTTTATCCCTAGGGAATCTGCTCTTACTGCCCTAGGAGATTTTAACAGCTCCCCAGGCGATTCTAATGTGCAGCCAAGGTTAAGAGCCACTGGTGAGGAGGGGAGAACATGGCCCTTGGGTTACTCAAACCTAGGTTCAAATCTTTGCTTGGCTTCTAAATAACAGTGGAATTTCTTGAGCCTTGGTTTCATTGTTCATAAACCATGGCTAGCCATACCACCTCTATTGGAGGAATGGAGCTAATGCTTATAAAATTCTAATGCCTGCATATGCCGTTGTTCAAATATATGCATGCTATCTTAAATTGTAAAAGTCCAGCAGTTTATAAAAACAACTTTCATTTCAATTTTTTGTCCAGCTAGAATATATAAGGAAAGAGAAAAAAATTTTGCATTTTGAGAGAGGGTTTCCATGTAGCCCTTATATCCTGGGAACTCTCTCTGTAAGCTTGTAGGCCATGAACTCCCAGAGATCCACTGTTTCTGCCTCCCCCAAAGCTGGGATCAAAGGTGTATGCCACTACCTGCTTGCTGAGGAAATTTCTTTTTAAAAGTTGCCAAAGAAGATAATTTTAACTTAAGGTTCAACAGGTATGGGTAGGTAGTTTGAAGAAGTTTGATTTTGGTCATTAGACCATAGAGTGAGACATAAACAAATCGGTCTGCCTAATTTAAAAACAGTCAGCTGAGGAAGACAGTATTTGATTGCAGTTCCCATCAGAGAACCTCATGGTACTTGAGCTAACCACAAGTTCAATGAGGGGGACAGCACCCTGCTGGCCAATGAACTCCAGAAATTTAGGGCTCCACATGTACCTGTGTCCCTTGTGACAGTGGAGACATCCCACTGTGCTGGATTTTTTTTTTTGACATGGGTGTTGGGGCTGAGTGCTCTAGTCCTCATGTTTGCACTGCAAGCACTTTACCAACTATGCCACTCTCCTGGTCTGACCTTGTTCTTTTAACTCCCTGTTTATGTGAACAATCCTTGACCTCACAGAGCCTCAGTCATTGACCAGCTGTATGATCATAGACAAGTAACTTGCTTTCTCTGGGCTCAAAGCAAAATACCGTATCTAAGACGTCTGAGAACTTACTAAGCAAATACTGCAGATTTATTATGCATTAGTCTCTATGCTAGACTTACAATTGGGTAGTTCTGACAGGATATTTCAGTCCTTTCTAAGGACACTTTCTTCTTGTCAGGTGACCTTTCGGCACATGTTGCATCTGTCTACCTGGATCACTGGTCTTGAAGTCCAAGTGTAGGAACTGAATTACAGGAAGCCCCAAAGGGTTCTTAGGCTAGGACAATGGAGACGGAGGAAACTTGCATATATGGTTTGAAGGTGAGTGAGAATTAAATCCAGATTTATCACTGAAGAACATACATTTTTCTTAGAAGAGGGTTTTTAAAGAAATTTTCTTTTAAGTAGCTTTTTTTTTGGTATCAGCTTGGTGGATCAAAAGTATTTTCTCCATGTGTGTTTGGATATATGTGGAAGCAAACTTCTAGAACCTCAGGATGGTGCCTAATTATATCCAGCCTTGGCCAAGTTAAGTCAGGAGGGTTTTCAGTCAGCAGGAGGGAAGAGGTTAGGTTGGGACATTCAGTAGGTTGTTAAGTATTTTGAATACAAATACTTTAGAGCCCTCAGGTTGGGCAGCCCTGACAAATCAGAGGTTGCTCTATATTTTTTGCTCATTCTGGAGTTGGCACAGTGATCCATAGAGCAACTTATGGTGAAGGAAACATATCCCACGTTGTCTCTGTTTTCCCAGGACCTCTGGAATCTTCTGGTATCTTCCTTGATGCTTGGGTCTTTGGGGTGAGCATGGTCATCTGCTCTCAGGAGCTATAGTGCAATTCATGGCTGTAGTTCCTCTTTTAGCTTCAAGACTTTTTACATGACTTCATGGCCCTCCTCATTTACCTGAGCATGGAACTGAAGGTCCTGGTTCTCATTATCTTCTGACCCTCAACTGTCTAGACTTGCTTTGGTAGGATCTGGGGCTTTCTTTTTACCTCGCCAACTCCAAACACATCTTATAACTCGAGGCCCAAGATAATGATGACTGAATGTGGCAGAGAGAATGAAATGTGGGCTACCTGTGCTAAGACACTGTTATGTTACATCTTTCTCCAAGATTCAAGAATTTCATCATGCATGAAGCTCCTTAAATAGGAAATTAAACAAATCAAAAGAGCTTCAGGAAGTCCCCAAAACTGACCACATTCACTAGGCCCCTCCCTGTCAGAGCAAACAATAAAAGCTAAGAGTCCTCAGACAACTGGAGTTGAGCTGCAAAAGAAGACTCTCAGACAAACTAAGCTTTTAAAAAAGATACAGAGAATCCAAGATACAAAGCAGACTAAGGCAGAAACCTATAGAGTGTACTGGAGGAGTTATTGACTAACTGATACAAGTGGAAAGGACTTTCTCCACTCTGTTGAGCTGCTTGGAGGCTGTACAGTGTGCTCCAGGTCCCAAGCTTTGGGAGCTGTCACCCTTGCTGGGGTACGATTTGGTGATGCAACTGTCTTTGAGTCATTTCTGCTCCTGTAAGTAACCCCTCACCCATATTCCTGAAAGCAACACCAATAAAACTCATTGGTTCTCCAAGTTGGACTTCAGTGGTGTCTGTATTTTGGTCTGTTGTGGGCTCTCTATCTGAGGTGTGTAGACAGGTATGTTGTATCTCCCCAAGAAAAGTCTTATCACACAACAGATGAACATATTCCTGCCCTGGAGTCTGAAGACCTAAGTTTGAGCCTAGGCTGTGACTGGTAGCAAATGTTTTATCAAATAACTTACCTTCTTTTGGTCCTCAGTTTCTCCTTCAAGAAAATTAGGGGTTAAGTTTGTCTGATTCTTTCTTCCTTCCTTCCTCCCTCCCTCCCTCCCTCCCTTCCTTTCTTCCTTCCTTCCTTTCATTTATCATTTGAGACAGGGTCTCATGTATTCAAACAGGTTTCCCACCTGCTACATAGCCAAAAATGACCATAGACTTTTGATCTTTTTGCCTTCACCCTCAGTACTGAGACTAGAGGCATGAGCCTCAATACTTAGTGTATGGGGTGCTAGGGTTGGAACTCAGAGCTTCATTAATGCAAGGTAAATACTCTATTGAGGTACATCCCTAGTCCCTGTTTCCCTTTCTCTCAATTTTATACTTTTCTGTTTCTAGTTTCTCTACTATCCCTACTATGTTTCTGTCTTCCATTTTGTATGTATGTATGTATGTATGTATGTATGTATGTATGTATGTATGTTTCTTTCTTTCTTTCTTTCTTTCTTTCTTTCTTTCTTTCTTTCTTTCTTTCTTTCTTTCTTTCTGTCTCCCTGTGCTGGCTAATTCTTGTCTCTCTTCCCTTCCATTTCTCAGTCATCTTCCATTTTTACTTTTCTGTTGAAGCTGTGCTACTCTCTGGACCTATAATCCTATGTTCCTCCATGTTCTTCCTCTCTTACCTAACAATCAGAAGGAATGAAGCATACTGATTTCATCAAGTATTAAAGTTTGCTTTTAAATGCTCTAGTGTTGTTTTCAATCTGGGCCCAAGCAGGGCTCTATCTCTTTTCTTTTCTTAAGCAGCAGTTACTGCTAATAGAATCCACTTCTTATCATTGTGCATGACCTACACAGGGCACTTGTTTTGTGGGTCAGTGGCCACATAGGAGAGGTTCCCTGCCCTTGACTGTGGCATCTGACCCACTTGGTTAGCACAGTCTGCAAGCAAGGCTTTGCTAAAAATAGCCTGGGTGAGGGCACCTTAGTCTTTCTTAGGGCTTGCTTGATGAGTTTGTGAGGGGAGAAGGGAGTGGCTCACTTTCTATATAAAGCACTAACCTTACACACATTTCTGCCTAGAGTTTTTATCTAAGAGAGAAACTCTTGTGTAACATTGTAGCAATCTGATCCTCGCTAAATCCATGAGACCTATTGAGAAGAATATTTGGACTTGGTGAAACACTCACATGGATCTCACTAGGATCTTCTCATAATCTGGCTGCACTTGGAGCAGTGAATGTGCCCCAGGGTGAACAACGGTGTCCAGCTGGGTGGCAAGGACTTACTACACAGTTTTGAGTGTTCACAGACTGGAGACCTGCATCCTCCAGGACCCACCCCATGCTGACCCCATCCCTGCTCTACCCACAGAGATTTCAAAGCTCATATTCTTTCCAGTGGGAATTTCAATTCTAGATTTAGTGACAAAATTTGAGTCTCAATCTGAATATCCCATCCTACCTATCTTCCTGTTTCTCAGTTAAGATTTGCTCTAATTGTTCAGGGTTCTCTCCTTCTGCCTCAAAGGAAATTATCTCTTTTACGCTTCAGATTCTTTTCTGTTCAATGATAGGTCTCAATGCTTTTTTCCTCTAATGTCTGCTACATTTACAAATATTGCCTTAGCATCCACAGGAAATCCGTTAGCCTCCCAGTCAGGTGACTGAACACTTTAGTAGCAGATGAAGACTCTAAAGGGAGGAGAAGGAGTGTGGGTTTCCTACCATACAAGCGTTTGTATTCTACAGGATCTGCTCAAATGATCAGATCCTCAAGTGATACAGTTTAACATTCAGGCACATGGAGCTGGAGAGATGGACCAGTGGTTAAGGTTAAGAACAGATGTTGTTGTTGCACAGGATCTGGGTTCAGTACCCTGTATCCACAAGTTGGCTCACAGACATCTATTCCTCCAGTTCCAGGGATCAGATATCCTGGAATGGCCTTTATGGGCAACAGGCATGAACATGGTACACATATGTACACACAGGTTAAAGTATTTATACACATAAAAGTAACAACGTCTTCAAAAAATGTACATGTGTAGATGGGGGACTTATAAAACTCCACGCTGAGCTGAAGAGCTTTTGCGAGTTATTAGCTTCTTCTGGAGAAAGAGTTGGGTCTTTTAAGGGTAGGGCTAGGGGTTGGGGATTTAGCTTAGTGGTAGAGCGCTTGCCTAGCAAGCTCAAGGCTCTGGGTTCGGTCCCCAGCTCTGAAAAAAAGAAAAGAAAAAAAAAGGGTGGGGCTATTGGTAGGTTGACCAAGCCTCAGCAGGTGACCATATATCTGTAAAGGTATTGGGCAACACAAATTTGACACTGAGTTTTAAAAAGACACACAAGGGGGGGGTGGGGGGAGAGAACAGAGAGACAAAGACAAAGACAGACAGACAGAGACAGAGACTGAAACCCACACACATACACACAGCATAGCACAGAGAGGGGGGAGAACACAAAATTTGGTAGTGATGTGGTGTGTGGATGGATCTGGGGAATAATGGGATGAGATCAGCATGGATATGATCAAAATACATTGTGTAAAATTCCCAAAGATTAAGAAAAACGTATTAAAATTTCAGGTCTGCCTCCATGAGATGAAACTCATTCTTGACACTGCTCAGGTAGCCAAGAACCTGAGACTAGATAGGTCATGGGCCAAGGGGAAAAATCAAATACTACTGCTGTACTAGAGTGATGTAGTGAGAAAATGACTCCTGATGACATTCTGCTAAACTCAGATCTGTGCCTTCCTCAGGCATCACCAGAGAAGCTCCCTCTTGCAATACACGGGGACAAATACAGAGACCCACAGTCAGACAATATTGAGGGAGTGAGAGATTTTGGAGCACTCAGCTCTAAATTGGATGTCCTCATCAAATCCTTCCCCTCAGGGTTCAGGCAGCCACTTAGAAGAAAAGGCAGAAGGAGCTTAAGAGCCAGAGGGGAGAGAAGATATCAAGCAAACAGTGTTTTCCGGATAAAACAGAACTGAAGCATATATGAACTCACAGAATCTGTGGCAACCAGATGGGGTACCCAGTAGAGAGATGGGGAAGTAGACACTGGCTCACATCTCTAACCAAGAAGCCATCTCCAATGGACAACTGCTTACAAAGAAAAAATAGTTCTCTCCCAAAGAACCTCACTGGGTACACAAACCACACTCAAGAGCAGGCCCCATGCCCAGCAGTAGATGGCTGACACAAAGTGAACTCAGTGCTATTTTTATAGACTTTTTGTCTCATGTTGCTTTGTTTGGGCAACTTTTTTCTTTTACTGCCCTTATGCTTGTTTATTATGGGTTTTATGGGCTTTTTGTTTTTTGTTTTTTTGTTTTTTTTTTTTGCATGTCTCTCTGTGTGTGATTATTATGTTTTTTCTTTCCTTTTTTTTTATTATTATGGCTTGTTTGCCTGCTTGTTTACTTTTTAAAGATAGAAAGAGAGGGTATAGAGTTGGGGAGGAACTAGAAGAGGGGAAACCATGATCTAAATATATTGTATGAATTATTTTTCAATAAAAAATTTGCATGTCAGGCTGGGAGTTTTGCCGAGCATGCACAAAACTCTGGGTTCCATGCACATCTTTAAATCTAGCAGTTGGGAAATGGAAAGAGGAGGATCAGAAGTTCAAGGTCATACTTGGTTATACAAGGAATTTGAGGTGCATGTTACACAGTCTCTCAAAATAGAAAGGATTTATATGTGTCTACCATGCAAATTTTACATCAAAGAATGACCAATCATTAAACACTGTGCAATATGACGATAAGACTATAAAGTATTGGGGAAATAAAGTGTACTTGAGTTTGTAGTTTATTGTGCAATGACATTTAAACACGAGATAGATGGGGCTGGAGAGATGGCTCAGTGGTTAAGAGCACTGACTGCTCTTCCAGAGGTCCTGAGTTCAATTCCCAGCAGCTACATGGTGGCTCACAATCATCTGTACTGAGATCTGATGCCCTCTTCTGATGTGTCTGAGAAGAAGAACAGTGTACACACACACACACACACACACACACACACACCTTTTTAAAAATCTTTTAAAAAAGAGTCAACAATTTGTTTAAAAAACAAAACAAAACGAGATGGACTGATGGCTGGACTGAGGGATGGGTAGGCAGATAAAAATTTAAAGATAAGCATATATTACCTGGAAAAACTCAGCTGCCCCTAGGTGTTTCAGACCACATAGAAAGAGCTCAGTACTAGGAGGAAAACAGTCATTGCCCTAAGCTCTACTTTGTCACATAAACAGGCATGCCCTAGTCTACTCCTGATTTGTTTGCTGCTAGCACCGATTCCAACATGGAGTTGCTGACAAAGTAATAATGCCCACTACAGTTGCTAGTAAACCTACTTGACGGGCACTGCTCCTTCCCTCCTTTCAGAAGTTTCCTTAAACCGTGAGCTGTGACTCACTGTGAAGCATCGGAGAACCTTAGCAGCACTTTTGGAAACAATCACTAACATTATTGGGCTTGTTTATCTCAGACCTTCTCTCTTACAGCTCAGTCCCCGGATACAAACCCACACAGCTCAGTTAACAAATGGGTAGTGTGCAGCTTCTCTATGCTGAGCAGCGCATAAGCAGCTGAGGAAGATGGAGAAAGGGTGAACAAGTATCAACCTTTTCCCATGGTGTGTGCTCAATCTGGTACTGAACTCTAGGGAGAGAGGCTGAAAGATCAGGCTGCCTACATTAAAAGACAGTGTTGTTGTCCTCCTCCCTCAGGCTGCCATGCCAGGCCAGCTCACTACCCTGCACTCTAGCTCCTAGTGGTGCCTCATCAGCATCAGCTGGACATTCCAAGAGCCATGGGAAGGCTGCAATCGGGATTTAGGACTAGGATAATCCTTCCAAAGTTTGTCTTCATTCACACCTGCCATATTGTAGCATCAATTTTTGACACGCAAATTACATTTCATTTCTCCACTGAACATTATGTTTCTGATGCCTCTAGGCAAATTTTGCTTTTACTTTTCTTCTTTTTCTTCTTCCCCTCCTCCTCTTCTTCTATCTCATCATTTTAGCATTGTCTCCATTTTAGCAGAATTTCATGTATCTGGGGATAGCATCAAACTCACTATATAGCTGACAATAACTTGAATTCCTTATCTGTGACTCTTCTCCCCTGTCCTGGCTTTACAGGTGTGTTAAGGGCTGAACCCAGGGTTTTGTTCAAGTTAGGTAAGCACTCTACCAACTTATCTATATGCCCAGCTCCTCCAGGCACATTTGCTGTTTGCCATTTAGGCATTTCCCTTGCATTTTACACAAATCACATACATAGCTCCTCCTCCTCCTATACCATCATTTTCATACCTTAGGCTGTCCTTCCTGTGTCTATTGTGAGCTCTTTCAGGACAGAACTTGTAGACTGGATCATGTCTGTAACGTTCTACAGAATATTGCATGCCATGTCACAGGAGCTAAATATACACTACTTGAACTAAATGCCTCAAAATGACTACTTTATCTTGCAATACTTCGTAACTTTCCATAAAGTTTTACAGAACCTTATTGGTTGTTGGGAGTACAACAGAAAGACAAGGGAAGTCTGCTTCATTCCATAGAAAAGAAGAGTATGAATGAAGGGTCAGAGGGTGATAAATTATAGCATGCCTTCAGCATGACATGGATTCGGTCCAGCTGGCAGGAGGAAATGCTATGGGCGACAGATAGGGCTCAGAGATAGAGTGATGGGTACCATGTGTGAAGAGCTGGCTCCTTCTATCTCTAAAGCACCCGCCCCCTAAAAGTGATTGAAAGGGAGAAAGAAAGGAAAAAAGAAAGAATTAAAGAAAAAGAAGGAGTTGGGAAGAATAAATATGGCCCAGATCATGAGGTGTCCTCAGCATTCATCCAAGACTTCAGCAGTTAGCCTATTAATACAGTCAGCAAGGACTCACTGTAAGTGTGTGTGTGTGTGTGTGTGTGTGTGTGTGTGTGTGTGTGTGTGTGTGTGTATGCAAGCACGCATGTAGGGAGCCATATTGGATTTGGGCCTGGCCACTTTGTGACTGTATAGCTCAAGGTGGCTACATGACTCTGGGCTGTATGGCCACAGATGCTCACCCCTAAGATGGCTGCTGTAAGATTATGAATCCCAGGAAGATTCAGGGAACAATCACAGGATGTTTCAGCCTGAGCAAAGCTAGTGCCCTGCCCTGAGCAGATTCCTGAGAAGGGCTCGACCTTTTCAAAGAATATGTCCCCGGAAGACTGTTGCCTCTTTGTTTAAGGAGGATATCTTGCAGAATGGGTAATTACATCAGCTGGTTTGGCAACTTTCTCCCAGGAACTAGCTGACCATAAAGTTAGATTAAAACCTTAGAGAACCATCTTGAGAAGCAGGAAGCTTCTCCCAGGAACTAGCGGACCATAAAGTTAAACAATCTTGAGAAGCAGGAAGCTTCTCCCAGGAACTAGCAGACCATAAAGTTAATCTTGAGAAACAGGAAGCTCCTCCTTGTGATTTTTCACTGGTATTCTCGACATTTTCTAATGATGTCCTTTCTATCCCCTTTTCCCCAACAGCAGTTTTTTGGCAGCAATATCCTCTTTATTGGATACATTTACCTGCCTCCTTAACTAGGGTCCTTCCCACCTATCCCTTGCTGGTGGCACAAATCATACGTCTTGGAAGAGAACAGTCCCATAAGCTCTTTGGAAGGGACCTCGATGCTTTAATCTTACCCTATAGCCCCTCCCAGGTCTCTTGGCTCAGTCAACATGTAGACGAATGGACAATTAGCTGCATTGCCTTTCAGGGTAAGATAGATAATCATTACTCCTTAGATAAGTTGATAACAGTTTTTTTTTTTTTTCACAAAATTACAGTCCCAGTGGTCTTTCCAAAGGTCACACGTGATCACCCTATGTCGGGAGTCCACCTTGTCTTTACAGATGGCTCCTCTAATGGACAAGACGCATTTTCCATTGATGGTCAAATACAACAGTTCTCTATTCCTTTAGATTCCGCTCAACTGGTAGAGCTTCAAGCTATCCTTGCAGTATTTTGTGCACTGTCTAATGCACCCTTTAACTATATACAGATAGCTCATATCTTGCCTTTTCTATCCCCCTGTTAGAAACAGTGCCCTATATTCGGCCTACCACCAATGCTGCCCCCCTGTTTGCCACCTTACAAAAGAATATTCAGAGGTGTTCTTGCCCCTTCTTTCTGGGACACATCCGAGCACATACCGGATTGCCAGGCCCCTTGGCCGATGGTAATGATACCGTTGATCGCCTCGCCTGGCTCGTGGCCTTGGCCCAGGGGGCCTTCTCTATGCCCCTTAAACTTGCCCAAAAAGCACATGACTTACATCACCTTAATGCACAAACCATTAGGATTAAATATAGGATCACTGATGAACAGGCTCGCCAAATAGTCCGTAATTACAAAGGCTGCATGACCCTACTACCTGACCCTCATCTGGGGGTCAAACCCCATGGATTGGTCCCTGGAGAGCTCTGGTAAATGGATGTCACCCATCTTCTCTCCTTTGGTAAATTAAAATATATTCATGTCACCATTGATACCCTTAGCAGCTTTATGTATACATCTCCGCAGACAGGGGAGGCCACCAAACATGTTATAAGTCTGGCTTGCCTCACAGTTGTACCGCAACCTAAGATTGTTAAAACAGATATTGGACCTGGATATACTAGTTCTAATTTTAAAGACTTTTGTTCCCAACTTGGAATTAAACATATTACAGGCATACCTTATAACCCTCAGGGACAAGGGATTGTGGAACAAGCCCATCAAACCCTTAAAAATACACTGCTAAAGCTTACTGCCGAAGAAACTCTTTATTCTCTTAAAGGCAGCACAAAATTCTTTTTTTTTTTTATTATTATTAACTTGAGTATTTCTTATATACATTTCGAGTGTTATTCCCTTTCCCGGTTTCCGGGCAAACATCCCCCCCCCTCCCCCTTCCTTATGGGTGTTCCCTCCCAACCTCCCCCCTGCTGCCTCTCTCCCCAACAGTCTAGTTCACTAGGGTTCAGTCTTAGCAGGACCCAGGGCTTCCCCCTTCCACTGGTGCTCTTACTAGGATATTCATTGCAACCCTCAGGGTCAGGAGTCCAGGGTCAGTCCATGTATAGTCTTTGGGTAGTGGCTTAGTCCCTGGAAGCTCTGGTTGGTTGGCATTGCTGTACATATAATTCTTATTATCCCATGCCCTTTTTGTTTTAAATTTCTTAACCTTGGATAATCAAGGGCGTTCAGCCGCTGATCGCTTATGGCACCCCTCAACCAAGATGGATTACGCTCACGTTCTCTGGAAGGACCCCCTAACTGGACAGTGGCAGGGTCCTGACCCTGTGATAGTCTGGGGTAAAGGGTCTGCCTGTATTTATAATTCTAAAGAGTGGGGAGCCAGATGGCTCCCTGAAAGATTAATAAAGCTTTACAATAAATTTCAAACAAATTCCAAGATTGATAAAGCCTTATAACAAATTCCAGGGTGGCACCTGAGAAAAATGCATGTTTTCTTTTTCAGAGCAATGAAGCTCCACTGGATTCTACTGAAACTTCGCTTTCTAACTGTGCTGACATCCGGAACGTCAAGCCCCTATCAGATTTGGAATTACACCTGGGTAATTATAAATGAGGCCGGAGATACCGCCTTTACCACCTCCCACATTGGCCCTAACCCCACCTGGCCACAATTAACTCCAGATTTATGTAAACTAGCTGCAGGAGGAAATTCTTACTGGGGCCTCGCAGACAAATACTTACCCCTAATTGAAGCCCCTCATGGGTCTAGTTTTAGTGAAAGATATGTCGGTTGTAACACTGTCCATCGACACACCAACTTTAGGGAAACTGACTTTTACATCTGCCCTGGATCCCACAGAGATCACTCCCTAAACTATAAGTGTGGATACAGGGATCAATTCTATTGTGCCTCCTGGGGGTGTGAAACCACAGGAGACACATACTGGAAACCCACCTCCTCTTGGGACTACATCACAGTGAAAAAGGGTGGCACAACTCCCAGAAAAACAGTACCCTAACCCAGGAATGCCTGAACACTGAGCCTTCCAAGGGCTGGTGCAACCCTCTTACAATATCCTTTACTGACGCTGGGAAAAAGATCACCCCAGAAAACTGGCATAAGGGGTTTGAGTGGGTTCTCCGGATGTATGCTGCCAATAGAGACCCCGGAGTAACCTTCAAAGTTAGATTATTTAAAACCACCCCCAACTTACATAAGGCCTCCATTGGGCCTAACCCTCAATTGCATAGCCAGGGTTCCCCGCCACCCTTTTCCAGCCCACCATACCTGTTGGGCCTATGTCCCCCACGAGCCTGATTTTATCTGTTCTTAACGCCTCAGCTCTTGCCTTGGTATATCATGAACAGGAGACAAATACCTCTATTTATGAGGAATGCTGGATGTGTTTTTCAGCTAACCCTCCTTTCTATGAGGGTATAGCCACTTTTGGCAACTTCACATATACTAATGACACTGGTGGTCTGGAACACCGTAGAACTCACTATCACAGAAGTCTCAGGGGTAGGAAGCTGCCTCCTCGGGAAGAACATGCTCCCCCCTCAACAATTATTAGAAATATGCAATAATACTATAATTGTTGACAACAAAAAAACATATTTACAAGCCCCCAAGTATACTTATCTAGCATGTTCCACTGGTCTAACCACATATGTTATAACATCTCAATTTTTACAGACTAAAGACTACTGTGTGCTGGTTCAATTATTTCCCAGACTCAGCATACATGAGCCAGAGACTTTTCTTAAATTCTGGGAAAAGGGCTCGAGATGCCTCACAAAGTAAAAAAGAGAACCAGTAACTGCCATCACTCTCTCGGTTCTCCCTAGGGTCTAGGGGCCGTGGTGCAGGCACTGCATCGCTTCCTCATTACTTCCCATCAATACTATAACCAGCTTAGTAAAGCCATAGATAAGGATATTGCTGAATTAAGAGATGGGTTGGCTAACTTAAAAGACTCAGTTGCCTCGTTGTCTGAAGTAGTCTTACAAAATAGAAGAGGCCTAGACTTAATTTTCCTACAACAAGGGGGACTCCGTGCAGCCCTTAAAGAAGAATGTTGCTTCTACATAGACAAGACTGGATTGGTAGAAGATAGCCTAAAAAGGGTAAAAGAAAGTCTGGAAAAACGAAAACGGGAATGAGAGCAACAAGAGTCCTGGTATAAAAACTGGTTTTCTGGGGTTGGGGATTTAGCTCAGTGGTAGAGCTCTTGCCTAGCAAGCGCAAGGCCCTGGATTCGGTCCCCAGCTCCGAAAAAAAAAAAAAAGAAAGAAAAAAAACTGGTTTTCTACATCCCCATGGCTCTCTACCCTGTTGCCTTCGATTTTAGGACCCCTTGTGGGCCTGCTTCTGTTGATTTCCTTTGGTCCTTGGGCCTTTCAGCGACTTACACGCTTTATTGAATCACAAATAGATTCTGATTTGCCTAGAAATTCTGTTTCAGTACTTATCATCGCTTGGAGACCGGGACAACTGAAGAGGACCAGAGAGACAACGAACAAGGTGAGGTGCCCACAATATATCATGAGAGGCTTAATTTCCACAATCTCTTAAATTAATGCCCCTGGGCTCAAGTAAGAGGAATGAGAAGATGACCCGAAGTAGTCATACTCAGTGACAGGCAACTTCCTCTGACCCTTGACCAACCTGAGACACGGAGCCTTGAGGGCGACAAGTAATCCTATGGCGGGTAAGGCTAGGGTTCGAGAGGTCTATCCTAAGACAGAGGTGGCTGCACCCCGTTTAAAGGTATGGGCCGGTCAAATGCTCCTCTGCCCAGTTTCTCCCCCCAAAAACACACACGTATAGCCCAGAACATAACTTACAGCATAAGTTCATTCCTAGCCATTGGGGTGCAGTCCTAACTGCAAGAGTGGCTCGCCATGGCTGAGCTGGGCAGTCTGTGAGGCATGTCTGATCTCTCTCAGACCACTGCTTCCACCTAATGATCTTTTATAAAAGAAAAACGGGGGAGACACGCATGCATGCCTGTGGGGTGTTCTTCATATGTCTATGCATACAAATATCTTTCTCTACCACTTTCCACCTTTTTGTCTTTTCGGCTAGGCTGGCACCAGGCAAGTCTCAGCCACCCTCCTGTCTATTTCCCCACCTGCTCCTGCCCAGCACTGGGGTTCCAGGCACATGTGACCATGTCTAGCTTTTTACATAGCTGCTTGGTATTCCAACTCAAGTCCTTCTGCTTGGTCAACAAGTACTCTTACTCACAGAATCATCTCAATGTTGAAAGGTGTTTAAAGATAGGTACAACATAATAAACTGTGCTTCTGGAAAATGTCCCTCTTGTCAGAAGAAAGATTTCAGAATTAGGAGAAAGTGGAGACAGGGACACTATCTTAGTTTGGGTTTTACTGTGTTTAGTTTGGGATGAACAGACACCATGACCAAGGCAACTCGTATAAAGGACAACATTCAATTGGAGCTGGCTCGAAGTTTCAGAGGTTCAGTCATTATCATTATGACAGGAGCATGGCAGCATCCAGGCAGGAATGGTGCTGGAAGAGCTGAGAGTTCTACACCTTCATCTGAGATGAAGCTAAGAGCACCTAGCATCTTCAGCATCTAGGAGAGTCTCAAAGCCCTCCCCCTTACTGGCATACATTTTCCAGCAAGACCACACCTATTCCAACAAGCCCCAACCTACTCCAAGATCACACCTCCAAATAGTGTCACCCCTGGGCCAAGCATATTCAAACCACCACAGAGACCAATAAGTAGATTCTTGCTATAGTTTAGATGAAAGATGGTAAGGGCAAGGAGCAGAGACGACAAACATGACAAACAGTAAAACTGAACACAGAACCAGAGTCCCCACCTTACCTATCTAGACACTAGATTTCCGCTGAGTTAGGTAATTAGAGAAATTGAAAATATAACTGTGCGCCCTTTGACAATTTCTTACCTGGAGTGCTGGGTCAGAGAACAGTTGAATGCTTTAAACCCTTGTGGAGGCTTGTGGTCTCTTGGACAACATCTAAAACAGAATCCATGAGCTGTTGTGATTGATTAGAAATTCAGAATTAGAAATTCAGAATGAGGAACCAAAGGAGACTTCAGGGTTTGGGGCCTTTGTGACTGAGTAGGTCTGGACATGTGGAAATAGGGTAAGTAGTGTCTGGGCATGTTGAGTATGTGAGGTGCTGGGAGGCACCCAAGTGGAGCCATCTGCAAGGCAAGTGGGTATATGGGCCTGGAGCCCAGGACAGATGTGGGCTGAAGATGGCGAAGATCTGGGAGTTGCCAGCTTAGAAACTGAGACGGAGCCATCAGGCAGATGAGATCACCAGTGACAGTGTGTAATGAAGAACAAGAAATCCGCTGAGAACAGAACCCCAAGGAAGAGCACATCCGAGCAGTAGATACAGTGAAAGAACCCACAAAGAGAGTAACGAAAAGAGGGGTGGGAAGTGAGGCAACGGAGCCATAGGAGACCAAGGAAGAGAGGGTCTATTCCAAAGAAGTACAGATAGCCAACCAGCACGTAGAAAGATGTTCAACATCATTAGTCATTAAAGAAATGCAAATCAAACCCACAATGAGGTATTACTTCACACTCACTAGGATGACTATAATTAAAAAGATGGGAAACAACAAGTATTGGCCGAGATGAGAAGAAACTGAAACATTCACACAATTGCTTGCAGGAATGTAAAAACAGTGTTGTCACCTTAACGAACAGCTTGGTGGTTCCTCAGTAAGTTAAAGTTCTTTCTGGCATATACCCTAGAGAATTTAAACACGTCCAAACAAAAACATATATACAGATGCATCTTTTCTTCACAACAGCCAAAAGGTGAAACAATCCAATGCCCATCCATGGATGAACAGGTAAACAACATTTTATTTGTGTACAATAAAAATATTATTCAGTCATAAAAGGAATGCATTGTTTACTCATGTTATGACATGAATGAACTTTGGAGATATTATGGCTCAGTATGGCTAAGTCACAAGAGCCAGATACAAAAGGCTATGTGCTGGATAACTCTGTTTTTATGGAATATTTGGAAAGTCAAATTAATAAGAGATGTAAATAAGATTAGTGCTTGTCAAGTATGCATGAAGCCCTAGGTTCCATGCCCAGTACCACATAACCTAGGTGTAGGGATGTATGTCTCTAATTCTAGTACTTGGGAGGCTGAGACAGGAGGATCAGGGGTTCAAGACCACCTTTGGCTATGCAGCAAATTTGGAACCGCCCTATCTAAAAATAACAAACAAAAAAAAAAAAAGGAAAAGAAAAGGAGAGGAAAGAAGCAGAGAGAGGAGAGAGGTAGAGAAAGGACACATACAAAAAAGAGAAGAAATAGAAATGAGAAGAGAGGAGAGAGAAGCAAGAGAGAGATATAAGAGAGAAAATAAAAATGAGAGGGGTGAAAGAAAGAGAACGGAGAGGAGAGAGGGAGTGTGGGAAGAGGGAGGGATATTGAGATGGATTTGAGGCCTGGACTACAGAATAGAAACTGTCTCAAAAACAAAACAAAATAAAAACAAGACAAAAAACAAACAAAAAGAAAACAAACAAACAAAAAACCCTCACATGAAACCAAAATATGGAGCAGAGAGTTCTTACAGTAGCAGACCTTTGGACAGAAGTTCTAGTAGCAGAACAAGGAAATGAACTCAAAATTCCCACCTACTCAAGCCTTTCCACCTGCCCCATGCAATTATGATCCTTCCATTACTCTAAATATGCCTTCTGGACTTTTATATATGATGGGGAAATCCAATTTATTGAGTAATTACTTCCTGCCCATACATAGCATGCTTCTTGTATTTTATCTTGTTGAATCCTCACAACACTATGAACTATTGTATATCATGATTGACTTCATTGAAGAAGTGAGAAATTGAACTTTAGAAGGGCTGTAGCTGTGGTGTCTCTGGCTTGCAAAACCCTGCTTCTTCCTTCCAGTCTCTTCCATGCTTTACTTCCCAGTTGAGCTCTGTGAGTAGCCAGAAGCAATAGGCTGTCTACTACCTGTGTGCTGCCTGCCTACTGTTGGCTGGCTTTACTAGGATAGAGGCTGCCTTAGAACTAAAAGCAACGGTCTCAGTAGAGAAATGATAAAGCTGGAGTCACTATTCATTACTGGCAATGAAGCTATAGCATGCTGACTCGTGGTCTGAGCCAAGCCTTTTTTGGACTCCACAAAGAGAAGGAAAAACAACAACACAGAAGGGAGAGAGAGAAATCCCCAATACAGTTGCAACTGTCCATAGTCTACATTCATTCTCTCCCTGTCATCTGATGCTAACATCTCCCCATTACCCAATGGGAAAATAAACAGTGTATGGCCACACCAGTTAAACTGTTTAATTACGTACATTGGGAAGAATGACATTTGTGTACATTCCCAGAAGACATGGATTAAAGTACTGCCCTTTCCCTTGGTGTGAAACTAATTTGTTTTATATTGGAATTCTGATGGCTTCAGTTGAGCCAGGCATTTTGTTGCCCTGATGTTTATGTCTGGGACTAAAGAATGGGCTGAATGAAGCTCCATCTTAGCTTGGATTAGTTTGTATATTAGTCTTTGCTAAAACATTATCAAGTGAAATACACATCTAAAAAGTGTCTCTTCCTGTTTCCACTTGTGTGTAATTTTATTTAAGTGTGTATGTATCTAAAAATATCCAAAGAATAATAAAAATTACCTTGAACTAAGGAGATGTTTCATCAGGTAAAAGCAAAGGGACCTGAGTTTGATTCCTAGGATCTACTGTAAAAAGTTATAGTCTCATTACTCCTGTACTGAAATGAGAAACAGACAAAGAAACTCATAGGCCAGAGTGCCCACTGGCTTGCTGTACACTACACAGAAGCAGATACAAGAGAGACACTGCCTTAAAAACACAATGGAAGAAGAGAACTGTCCTCTGACATTTACACATGTGCGCATGCACATGCATACATATATTAAATGAATAAATAAATAAATAAATAAATAAATAGGATAAAGGTGATCTTAGTTGTGACAGCAGGAAAAATCCAAACAATGGTGGCACATGCCTTTAATCTCAGCACTTAGAGGAGGCAGAAGCAGGTGGATTTCTTTGAGTTTTAGGCTAGCCTGATCTACATAGCAGTTTCAAGCCATCCAGGACTACATTGAAAGATCTTGTCTCAAAAAAAAAATAAGAAAAATTTTCTTTTCATGAGAAAAACATCCAGAGATCAACAGTGACATTCCCCAAGACATTTTCACTCACTGATGAGTTTGGTATTCTTTTTATAATTAAAGTATGGGACCAGACCAAAAAAGAAATCTCAAAAGTAAATGTCAAGTAGCTCATGGTGAAAGCTGTATTAATTTATTAATCAATAAACTTCATTAATTTTTAATTAACTTCACTCTGATGTTCTGGAGAAGTATGGCACCTCCCCTCTTCACAGGTATGTCTACTATGAAAATGTATGTAATAATGTCTAGCCCTTACCTACTATGCATAAGGCTCAGGACTCAATGTTAGAACTGAAAAATAAAACTGGAATTTTTGACTCTGCCTCACTCTCTGCCTCCCCCTCTCTCTCTCTCTGCCTCTCTCTCTCTCTGCCTCTCTTTCTGTGTATGTATGTGTGTGTGTGCTTGTGTGTGTCCTTTCTCCTTTTGTCCTTACCTTCATTATTTTTGGCAAGACCTGGAGTATGCTAGGCTAGCCTTGAACTTGTTTTGTAGCTGTGGATAACCTTGAACTTCTGATCTTCCTTCCTCTACCTTCTGAGTACTAGAATCCAAGGCATTTACCACTACACCTGGTTTTATGCAATACTAGGAATTGAACCTAGAGCTTCGTGCATGCTAGGCAAGTACTCTACTAAGTAAGTTACCTAATGCTACTGTGCACACTGTTGAATTAAAAATTTCCTAACCTCCTGTTTCAGGAGAAGAAATGGTGGCAGTCAAACATTAAGTGTCTCTGCAGTCCCAGTTAAGTTCTTCTGGCCACCAAAAACAGTAATAGGTTTGGGGCTGTGGTTTTATTATATAAGAAAATCTATAAGAAGTGGAATTTAATAGATTCCCCATAGGCTGTGAAATTATATCAGATATTTATTTTCGAAAGGCTCAAACTCTCAATAAAACATATTGATTTGACAAACAGAAACTTTCCTAGATGACAACATCACTATCTGTGTAAACATGCCCGGAGCTACTCATCTGCTTCTAACAGGAAGGAGGCATCTTACCTCAGCAGAGGGGAATGCTACGAAGCTGTAACTCAATCCTCAACACTTCCTGGGCTCTCTTTCTTGCCTCACTTACTTTCCGCAGCCCCATCCAGCTTTGCTCCACTCCCAACTGCACCCTTCTTCCCCAGACACAGTGCTGGCCTAAGGTAGCTCAACATATCTAATACCTAGGCAACTGCTTTCTTCATCCACAGAGTTCTGTTGTCCCTTCTCTGACAATGGGTCAGAGCCAGGCTATGGCCCTCTGGCCTGACTTCAGCTTCCCAGGAGTGTCTAAAAGCAGAGTGGGTTTGTATTATTCTATATTCCTAGCCTTACCAAATCCCCTTCTTGGTTTTGGCCCTGTTGTTCTTGGCCTGCCACAGCTGATTCAAATCCATGTTTTTATTATATTGGCTCCCACAGCTCTCTTGTAGTTACATTTTCTGCTACGAGTCAGTACCACTGGTCCTGTGAATCAGAGAGCTGTGAAACACACAGGGAAGGTGCAAATTTGGTTGTGTTTTGTTCAAGAAGGTGTATTTGAAGTCTCAGGGTCTGCTTTTCTGAAGCTTTGCTGACTGTTTTCAAGGTCGTACATTTCTCAGTAGCAGAATTCTGCTTTAAGCATCTGATGTTGCTCAACAGACAACAGTTGTGACTCAAGGGAGCCAAGAACTAGGAACTACGTTCCTGATAGTATCCCAACTCTTGAGGCCTATAATGATACATGAGTGAAGCCATGAACTACTAAATAGTTGAATGTTGGAATCAAACTTCACAACATCGTTCACCAGATTTATTTGCACATACTGGCTCTACCTAGCATGATAACCAAGCAGGGAAGTTCGTGGGAATGATAGATGCTAATTAGAACTGTAAAGATAATGGTCAGCGAAGTTATTTTAGGGAAACTTCTGGAAGTAGGAGAGGAAGGATTGTTAGCTTACATTATTTACTTCTGAAGGTCACGTATTACTCTGATACTATGCCACACTCGATTTCTATCAGGATAAATTAAGCCAGCGCTGCCTCTGTCTGATCTACAGTCCACAAAACCTTAAAGACCAAATAATCCTAGAACCTCAGGGTCTGGTTAGTCTATGGGTGTCATTGATCCTGGCTGTAGATTTTCCTAGAACGTCTGCCAAAGTGAGGCTGCTTTTGCTTTTACTGAGGGTACTCAGAGTGGCCTCTTTGCCCCATTTTTCACTCCTTCTGGGCAGGGTGACCAACTTTTTGACACTGTGATAGGATATTGTCACATACAAAAATATTGGGCTATATCCATGGCTATACTTGGTTTCATCTGGCCCCTGGGTTGAAGGTTGGACATGCCCGAGAAGAAAGGACTGAGATACAAGTATGGCTTCAGAAGATACATCTGTGTCTTCATGCAGACCTCTCAGGGTCCGGAATTAGGCCAAGTACTGGGACTTAGGCAAACATTTCTCCAATTTGCCTGCATATAAGAATAATTTGAGTAGGAGTTTTTTAACACTATTTATCCGTGTTTCATCTCCAAAGATTGGTGTAATTGGTTCAGCTTGAAACTTGTGTATCAGGAATTTTAAAAGCTCTCTCGGGGGCTGGAGAGATGGCTCAGCGGTTAAGAGCACTGACTGCTCTTCCAGAGGTCCTGAGTTCAAATCTCAGCAACCACATGGTGGCTCACAACCATCTGTAAGGAGATCCGATGCCCTCTTCTGGTGTGACTGAAGACAGCTCTAATAAATAAATGTTTAAAAAAAAAAAAAAGCTCTCTCAAGTCAATGCAGTCAAGGCTGGGAGGGAAGGAGGGGAGGAGTAAGGGATGGAGAGTTTTACATAGTAATTTTGAGCTGAGGATGTAGCTCAGTAGCACAGCACTTTTCCTACTTTGAGTGAGGTCCTGGGTTCCAGCCCTAGTACTGCAGGAAACATTGAAAGTTTATTCAAAGCACTTGTAGTTTAGAACTCTCTGGACCACCTGCCAAGAAGGTTTCAAAGGCATCAGCACCAAGATTTGTGTGGTTCCCTCTTGCCAGTGTCTTCTGGGAGGTAGCAAGCCTGTCACAAAGCTTTTCAAAATTCCTATGACTTGACATCAAGTAACCAACTCTCTTCCCTGGCCTCCTCAGGCTTCTTGGGCTCCAAAGTCTCATTCTTTTTTTTTTTTTTTTTTTTTGGAGCTGGGGGCCGACAGGGCCTTAGCCTAAGGCAGTGCTCTACCACTGATTTCGTCCCCAACCCCGCAAAGTCTCATTCTAATGAAACAGAGCTATGTGTTAGCCCTGCCAGTCTTCCTTTTTTTTTAAAGATTTATTTTATTTATATGAATACACTGTAGCTGTCTTCAGACACACCAGAAGAGAACATCGGATCTCATTACAGATGGTTGTGAGCCACCATGTGGTTGCTGGGAATTGAACTCAGGACCTGTGGAAGAGCAGGTCGGTGCTCTTAACCACTGAGCCATCTCTCCAGCCCCCAGTCTTCCATTTTTTTTTTTTTTTGGTATGTTATAATGGCGATATACTTTCTCTTAGGAGCCAGCTGATGTCCTCCACCAGCTAAGGTTCTTGTCTGAAGCTGAGAACCACTGCTCAGATATTTGATTCCTTATGACTGCTGTTAAAACAGCAGCAGCAGTAGCAACAACAATCGTAAGTCTAGTGAATTAAAAAACCAAAAAAAAATCAAACTCAGGTTTGGTGACACATGCATGTAATTCTAATATTTGGGAGGTAGAAACAGGTAGATCAGGAGTTCTAGGGCACCCTTAGCCATCTAATAAGATAGAGGCCAGTTTGTATTACAAGAAACCATGTCATAAAGACACACAAACACTCTTAAAAAGCACACAAACCAGAAAACAAAGGATTTTGTTTTCTCTCCAGTGTAGAGGCAAGAAGTCCAGAGGCACTGTTACTGTCCCCAAATTGAGTGGTGAGCACAACTATGTTGCCATCTGTCCTTAACTTGTGACCATATCAGTCTTATTCCGGCTTCTAAAGGCACAAAACGTCTCTTCTGTGTAACTTCTCTTTATCTACCTAAAGTCACAATGCCTACTTTCCTGTGTAACACTTCTCTTTATCTATCTAAAGTCACAATGCCTACTTTCCTGTGTAACACTTCCCTTTATCTCCTTGTTATAAGGACATTTAGGATCCATCTGGACAATCCAGGGTCATCTCTGCATCATAAGACCCAAAGTTTGATCACATATTCGAAGATACTATTTCCATATGTGGTAACAGACATCCTATGCCCTTGGGATTAGTATATGACTATTATTCTAAGAGTCTGATGTGGAGGAATTTTAATACACCAGCATGGGTGCTCTGATCACATTCAAAGACCTAGGTTCGAGTGATCTGGCTAGAAGGCTGACCCACCCTTAGTATACCCCTTTAATCTTAAACAATGATGGTAAAGTTAGTTTGTTGAAGAAAGCACCCGTGTTTCAAAGTGATGTCTAATTAAGAGTCAGACAAAGTGGCAAATCAGAGAAAGATTTGACAGAATAGGATATGCCCAATTCTTACGAAAACAAAAAGAAAAGGGAGTTACTTGAGGGGCAGTGTTGAGTGTGCGGGTAGTTTTACTGGGACCTTTATAGACAGGTTGCAGAGAGAGTAAGCTAGACAAGCGTGAAGACAGAACAAACCAGAAGATTAGAACATATTGCCAAAGTTAAGATAAGGCCAAGCAGGGCTGGAGAGATGGCTCAGCGGTTAAGAACACTGACTGCTGTTCCAGAGGTCCCGAGTTCAAATCCCAGCAACCACATGGTGGCTCACAACCATCTGTAATGAGGTCTGATGCTCTCTTCTGGTGTGTCTGAAGACAGCTACAGTGTACTCATATATAATAAATAAATAAATCTTAAAGATAAGGCCAAGCAGAGCATTCTTAGAGGCCAAGAGAAAGGCCAGATTGAATCAGTCAGCTTGGAGAGGAGTTTGAGTCAGAACAGCTGAGGTGAACCAAGCCAGCCTGAGATCAGAAGAACTAAGAAGGGTGAGCTTACTCAGCAGTGAGCCTCACAGGCTGAAAACATTCTAGACCTAGATTAGATGGTATGGAGGCTGGAAATTTCCAGGACTAGTCCTAGGTTAGCAGAATGAGGCAGTAAACCCTGGAGCTGACAATTACAACAGAAGAATAAGTTATTTTTACAGTCAGATTTCCACCTGCTGGGTCATAGCTGTCTTTTGAGTTTGTACCTGCCGGGAATCCCTATTCAAATTCCTCCCTGAAACAGGTACAAGGGGTCTGAGACCCACAGCCCAGAGACAGCATCTCCACAGATGCTGAGATCTGGCCTCAGCACAAGAGAAGAGAGAGAGCGCGGGAACTTGGAGATGGGTAATTGGACTGGGCTCCACCATTCAACTGCTCATGTAGATTGCCTTCCTGGGTAAAACAAACAGGACCAGAATCCAGGCTGAATGAAGAGGAGGCATGTGACTATATCTGGCACTGGTGCTCACTGACTTCAATGGCCTTCCTGTTCCTTTCTCCATGTCTGCCTTTGCAGACAGCCCGGGAAAAGAATGGAGGAGATGAGATGCCTCACCAGTGTTTTAAATGACTTCATGTTTGTATGTGTGCTTGCCATGACTGCAGGTACCTGCAGAGCTCAGAAAGGACGTTAGATCCCCTAGAGATGGAATTACAGGAGCTTGTGAGCTGGGAATTAAGCTCAGGTTTTTCTTTTTGCAGTTTTTATTGGGATATCTTCTCTGTTTTATTTTACTTTTGTAGTTCTGGTGATAAAACAAGGACCATTCATTCACTAGGCGAGCACAGCACCCACATCTCCAGTTTAGCCATTAAAAAGGTCGAATTAATACTGAAGAGGTAGCTCGGCGGGTAAGAAAGTTTGCTCTGCAACCTGTGGTCTTGACTGTGAATCCCCAGCACTTATGTCAAAACACGCATGGCTGCATGGCTGCAAACCTGGCAGAGATAGACAGATTGGAGAGTTCACTAGCCAAAATGACAAGCTTCCCATCCAGTAAGAGCCTGTCTCAGTGCAATAAAGTAGAAAGGAACAGAAGATGCCTGGTGTCTGACCCTTGCCTCTGCATCATGCACCCATACACTTCACAATCATGCACCACACACACATGTACACACACACACAACTGACTTAATGGTTTGGAGTACACTGTGTTGTTAACTTTTTTAACTGATAGCACAATATATAGAACATAAAACTTGCTATCTTAACCAGTGAAAATTCAGTGTCATTAATTAGAGAATGTTAAATAGCCACCGTGACTACTTATTTCTAAAGCTGTTTCATCACTCTTAGGATTAAGCAATAATTCCCCATTCTCTCTCCCACCACCTCTGGTTAACCTTTAATCTACTTTCTGTTTTTTATTAATTTGCTTATTCTTGATACTTCATAAAATTGGAATCATAACTATGTGTGCCTGACTTCTTTCTAGGTTTTTTTTTTTTTTTTTTTTTTTGGAGCTGGGGACGGAACCCAGGGCCTTGCGCTTCCTTCATGACACCCACTATCTCCATGTGAAAGACAAAGCTTTCTTTCTTTATGAATCAATGAATGTAAATTGTATGCAGATTTTGTTTATCCATCCATCTATTGGGACACTTGAGCTATTTCCACCTTTTGAGGTGTGTGCATGTATGAGAGAATACTAGTGCAAACATGCCTCCTGTGTGTGGACCTGTGTGTATGTGTGTGTGTGTGTGTGTGTGTGTGTGTGTGTGTGTGTGTGGAGGCCGAGGTTGATGTTAGTGTCTTCCTCAATCATTTCCACTATTTTTTAACGTTTTGAGACAGGGTTTCTCCGTGTGGTCCTGGCTGTCCTTTAACTCACTCACTAGACCAGGCTGGCTTCAAACTGAGAAATGCACCTCCCTCTGCCTCCCTAGCTCTGGGACTAAAAGAATGTGTCTAATTATACCTGGCTTCCCACCATAGTTTGTGAGAAAGTGTTCTCACTGAAACTAGATCTCACCAATTGGCTGGCCAGCAAGTCCCCTAGATCTGCCTGTCTCTATCTTCTCAGCTCTGAGTTTGTATGCATGCGTCATCTTGCTTTTTAGCATGGGTACTAGGGAGCTGAACTCAGGTAGGTCCTCATGCTTAGAGCGTTTTCCTCATCTGAGCCACCTCTTCAGCTCATGGCTATTGTGTATTGTACTAGAATTGACATTGGTGTGCAAGTATACCGGCATCTGAGTCCCTGTTTTCAGTTTTTTGGGGCCATCTAGCTAGGAGTTGAATTGACCAGTCATATGATACCTCTGTATTTACCATTTTGAAAAAAAAAATGCTAGGCTATTTTCCAAGCAGCTGTGCAGTTTCACATGCTCACCAGCAATTGAAAAGAATTATGATTTCTCTACTCTCTTACAATCACGTAGTATTTTCTGGCATTTTTGTTACAGCTGTCTGAGTGGGTGTGAAATGGTACTTCATTGTGGTTTTGATTTATATTTCCCAAATGATGATAGGGAACATCTTTGCACATGTATTTTATTTTTATTTTTGAGACAAATTTGTACTGTGGTTCCTGAGTCTCTGACCCTCCTGCGTCAGTTTCATGTGTAACCGGGATTATATGCACTGCCATACTTGGTCCTTTCTCCCTGTTTGTTTGTTTGTTGTTTATTTTTTAAGTGGGGCTTAGATCCAGGACCTCTTCTTGCATTAGGCAATTTCTCTACCTTGAAGACAAATCCATAGCTTCTTTTATCCCCATTTTTAATTGGTTGACTATTTTATTATTGAATTGCCAAGATTTTTAATAATAGATTCAAGACTCTTATATGACTTTAAATGCATTTCCCCACCCTCTTAGTCATCTTTTCCTTAATACTACTTTAAAACTTTATTTGTGGGGCTGGAGATGGCTCAGTGGTTAAAGCACTGACTACTCTTCCAGAGGTCCTGAGTTCAATTCCCAGCAACCACATGGTGGCTCACAACCATCTGTAATGAGATCTGATGCCCTTTTCTGGTGTGTCTGAAGACAGCTACAGTGTACTTATATACATAAAATCAATAAATAATAAAAAAACCCTTTATTTGTAAAAACTTAAATGTATGCATGTGTGTGTATCTGTGGGAGTATATGCCTTGTGTGTAAAGGAATTTAATGATGGCAGAAGTGGGTGTTGGAATTCCTGGAACTAGAACTGCAGGTGCTTGTGAATTGCCTGACATGACTTAGGAGAACAATGTTCAGGTCCTCTGGTAGAGCAGTAGGTAGGTACTTTTAATCACTGAGCCATCTCTCCACCCCTAATGCTTACTACTTTTTGAAGCACAAACATCTATTTGTATCTTGCTGCTTGTGGGTTTCAAGTTATATCTAAGTAAACGTGGTCAAAAATAATGCCATATAAGTTTTATGGCATCTAAGAATTGTATACGTGTAGCCCTCTTACACTTTAGTGTTTGATGTATTGAGTTAATTTTTGCATATTATGGGAGATGAGGGCAGAGTTGGGTCCAAAGTCTTTTCATGTGAATGCCCCCTTGTCTCTGTAGCCTTTGCAAGAGCCTACTTTTCTCCCCTTGAATGATATTGTGTCTTTTGTTAAAAACCAATTGGCCATCGATATACAGGCTCAGCTTTAGGCTCTCTATTTCATTTCATTGATCTGTTTCTCAATTTGATCCCATTCTCCTCCTATCTTGAATCCATTTGCTGCTGTTTTGGTGTGTGTTTTGAAACAGAGGATGGCGATTTCTCACTCTTGGCTCTTCGGTTTCAGTATTGTTTGAGTGATCACGCATTCTTTGTGTCAGGCAATTGCTAGTTCCCATAAATTGTAGAGTCATGATATCAATTTCTGAAAAAGCCAAACCAAACAGCATCCTAAGCTGAGATTTCGATAGGCATTTGAGAAGTCTATCGTTCCCCTCTTGAGATTTTTCAATGGCTGTAGTCCAGGTTGGCTTCCACATGACAACTAGGAATGAAGAGTGGCCAAATCAGCCGATTGCTTGTGTGTGTTTTATATTAGTCTCGGACTACACTGTCTACATCAGATGCCACTGTCCATGTGTGGTAAATAAATATTTCAAGTGTGGCTAGTCCAAACTGACATGAGCTAGTCATTAACCGGCAGGCCTGATTCAAGTGTTTAGTACAAAATCCTACATGCAAGATGTTCGATTAATGTTACTATTCATTACAAGTTGAAATATCGTTTTGAATATGTTCATATTAAGTATGTTTATTAAATGTTTTTTCACTTCTTTCTCCTTGTTCTCTTCCTCCTCCCCTTTCTCCTTTTCCTATGATTTTTTTTTTTCCGGGGCTGGGGAACGAACCCAGGACCTTGCGCTTCCTAGGTCCTATGATTTTTTGACACAGGATTATACGACACAGTTCAGGCTGTGTCATGAAATTGCAGCAATCTTCCTACCCCTGCCTCCCAAGTGCTGTGATTAAAAGCATACCTAGCATTGTTTCTTTTAGAAAGTGGTCACCAGAACATTGAAAACACCTTCTGACATATACCATATTTCTACTGGCCAACAGTAGCCTAGGGACTTTTTTGCAGGGATAATTTTCCATCTAAATTTGAGTGGCCATGGCCTGAGAACATGGATTTAGATTACACCAAGTTCAATTGTTCCAACATGGAAGCAGTTTGTGGAGTTTTTATGGTAACAGAACAAAGAAGTCACAAGTCAAGGCATTAAAAACACAAATGTTGGAAATAATATAGAGGTAGGTTATAGTCAAGTGGAGGAATCTCAACTCTAGGCTACTGACAGTACCTGGTAATATTTTTAGCCCTTTGATAGTGGAGAATCAGCTTTTGTTAATACATTCCAAAAGTTCATGGGATGTTAGGTCTGACACAGAGATGGACAAAGATGGCTCCTTAGGGGTCAGGGTTGCCCAGGATACATAGCAATTAGCCTCTGAGTCTGTGATATGCCGAACTCTCCAGTTTTAATCAGCTTCCCCAGACTTAGCTTCTTTGTAGGAATTCTTGTTCACAGGTGCCTTTTTATATTATCCCTTTTGCTTTTTCTCAGTAATTAATATACTTTACATCTCAATCACAGCTTACACTCCCTCTTCTCCTCCTAGTCCCACCCTCTCACTTTACCTCCCCCACCCCTTCCCTTTCTCATGAGAAAAGGGGAGACTTCCTATGGATATCAATCCTCCTTGTCATATAAAGTTGCAGTAGGACTAGGGGCATCTTCTCCTATTGAGACAAGATAAGGCATCCCAGGTGGGGTAAAGGGGTCCAAAGGCGGGGGCAGAGTTAGAGACGACCCCTGTTCCTGCTGTTAGGAATCCCTCATGAAGAACAAGCTACATATGTGTTACATTTGTGTACAGGGCCTAGGTCTGTCCTATAGATCCTCTTTGGTTGGTGGTTCAATCTCTGTGAACCCCTATGAGTCCAGTTAGTTGATTCTGTAGATTTTCTTGTGGTGTCCTTGACCCCTCTCTCTGACTCCTTCAATCCTTCCTTCCCCCAACTCGTCCACAAGATTCGCCCAAGTTCTGCCTAATGTTTGGCCGTGGGTCTCTGCATCTTGTCTCCATCAGCTGCTGAGTGAAGCCTCTCAGATGAGAGTTATGCTAGGCTCCTGTCTACAAATATAGCAGAGTATCATTGATAGTGCCCAGTGTGCTTTCTCATGGCATGGGTGTCAAGATGGGCCAGTCATTGGTTGGTCAATCCTTCAATTTCTGCTCCGTCTTTATTCCCTCACATCTTGTAGGCAAGGACAATTTTTGGGTTGAAGGTTTTGTGGCTAGGTTGATGTCCCCATCCCTCCATTGATGAAGTCTTGCCTGGTTACAGGAGGTGGCGGTTTTCAGGTTCCATTGCTAATAGTCTTAGCTAGTGTCACCCTCATAGATTCCTAGGAGTTTCCATTGTCCTAGGTTTCTAGATCATCCAAGAGATCCCCTCTACATATAGTGTAGGGATTTTTAAGATAGAATTAACCTAGAAACAATGTGACATGTGATTTAGGATGGTCACAGAGTTCCCTGGATATCTAGAAATTCTTGTATACATGTTATCCCTTGCAGTATAACAAATTACTGCCACATACTGCCTTTGAAACTATTTATTATCATGTGATTCCTTTAGGGAGTAATCTGGGTGTGGCTTAAATAGTGCCTCAGATTTCAGGTCTTTCCAGGGCTATAATCAAATATTGGCCAAGTCTGTATTTATATCTGGGTTTGACTGCAGATGAATCTATTCCAGTATTCAATCACGTGTCCATTGAAGGTCCTCATTCCTTGATAGCTAATGGACAGTGGCATTACTCTTTTACTATACGGCTCTTTGCACAGAGTGGTATACAATATTGCATCTCAGACATGTGAAAGCAAAAGACAGCTTTTGCTTCCACGTTTTTTAGGTTGAAGAACGTCTTCCTAAAAATTTTGTGTAAATGTATGTATGAGAGTCACATGTATAAATTTAAGCTAATTCCATCACATTTGCTGCAATACACTTATAAAAACAAGCCATCAGATAGATCTATACCACATTCAAGGGGACGAGATTATGCAAAAGGATAAATACCAAAAACAGAATTGTGAGTGGTCAAAGATGTTTCCTGCTACAGAGGATTTGTGACTGTTTTGTTTGAAACAGAGCCTTGACTTGTAGCCCAGGAAGGCTTGGGCTTTGCTATGTAGCTAAGGCTGGATTTGAACCTTTTCTTAGTGTCACTAGTGTTGATTATTAGTGGCTGCACTTTGTTTCTATAGATAAGCTCCATATGAGTTTCAAAGATTTCTTTATACAGTTCTGCGAGAAAGGTAGAGAGAGATAGATGGAGAGAGAGAGAAAGAGAGAGAGAGAGAGAGAGAGAGAGAGAGAGAGAGAGAGAGATCCAAAAGCAAACCCTGAACATTTAAGAACTTACTTGGCTGCGGTGGGGGTGGGGCTGGAGAGATGACTTAGTTAGAAGCACTGGCTGCTCTTGCATAAGACTCCTGGGTTCAACTCCCAGAGCCCACATAGCAGCTCTAAACTATCTGCAACACCAATTTCAATGGATCCAAAATTCTCTTCTGACCTCCAAGAACAACAGGCACAGGAATGGCACACATATGTAGATATAAGTCAAAAATGCATACACATAAATAAATAAATAAATAAATAAATAAATAAATAAAATCTTTAAAAAAAACAGACTTGACGGAATCAAAATAGAAGTTTGCACGGAGCCATATTGGATTTGGGCCTAGCCGCTTTTTGACTGCATGGTTCAAGGTGACTCTGGGCTGTTTGGCCACAGAGACTCACCCCTTAGATGACTGCCATAAGTCTTAAGATTGTTGGATAAAGCCTCTCCCATGAATTTACGGCACAGGAGTATAACATTCAAGGGATGCCTCAGCTCGAGCAGATACCAGTTATCTCCTCAGTCTACACCAGTGTCTCCACCACCTGACCTCATCGCCTGACTTCTTTGCCTCCAGCTATTACTGCCTATGCCCTTATCTCCCCCCTCCTTCATATTTTCACAAGGTCCTCCCCCTACCTGAAAGCCTTAAAAGCTGTAACGTTCATCCCAATAAAAGAGACCTTGACAACAGAACTCTTGCTTGGTCTCCTTCTTCTTTCACCCCCATTTTGGCCCACAGGTAGAAGGCCTCTTCGGACCCTGAATAACTGGGTCCCCGCTGTTAGACAAGTGGGGCCCGAACAGGGACCCCGAAGCAAGGCTGACTACAGGATTTATTTGGAATAAGAGAGCTGCAGCGGAATCGAGGGACTCTTCAGGCCGCCATTTCAGGTTTTAAGCTGGAGAGGGAGGTAAGGACCGGTCGAATAATTGTCGCCTAATTGCCATGGGAAGGTATGGATTTAGGAGGTTTGTTTCATAGGAGAGATCAAGCGCCACCAGGGAGAGAGGATTAGAGTTAGAAAAAAGGATTTAATCAAGTTCTTTTGTTTTATTGATGAAAAGTGTCCTGGTTAATTTTAAGTGAATTTTTTTGTCTTTGTGTGAGAAACTTGTCCTTGGTTTATTATTGAAGGAGCAGAAATTAATTCCTATAGTTGGAATAAGGTTGGAAAGTGTTTAAATGTCTTATTGTAAGAAAAAGGATCCTAGGGCGTTCCGATTCAGGAGGTAGTGTTGTCTGTGTCTTTGTGTCTTTGTGTTTTGTGCCGCTAAACTCTGGGTCTGTAGTTGCTCTCGTTCTGGAGTTCTGGAGTTCTGTTTTGCAGCTGCTCCCATCTCAGGCTGAGAGGGAGGATCGTGGTCTCAGGAGACACAAATGTGGCGGTAGATGTGCCAGGGACTCACCGATTAGGCTGCCCTGGGAGACGTCCCCAGGAGGTAAGAAGGGACCCCAGGGACGCCTGGGAGATTCCCGTCTGGGTGCCGGTGAGGATTCGGATTCTCATGGATTGGAGAAAAAGACCTGCCTTTCCGCTGTCTGTATTTCCAGAGTGGTCTTTGTCTGTGTGTCTTAGGTCTTTGTTTTGTGTTACTTGTGAGACTTTGACAATGGGAAGATTCTGGTTGGGAAGGAGAGTGATGTGGAATCCGCCCCGTTCATCTGTCTTTGCTGAGCTCATGGAAGCTCCCATCTGAATCAGCTCAGTTTTGTAGCAATCTTGTGGCGGCCGCTTGTTTTTGTTTTGTGCGATTTTTTTTTTGTCTGTTAATCTTTTGATTGTCTTTCTATGTGACTAAATGCTTTTGCCCTCTTCAGCAGACCTCTATTTTCTGGACTCTCTTCTTGTTTTCTCACCATCCCACTTGGGATGCTTGTTAGTGGCTGTTACAGGAAATCTATAATGTTCACTTGAGTGTGCTTGAGAAACAAGAATTTCAGGTTTGCCCTGGGTTCCTTTGGGATAGGTGTGGGGATAGGCTTGATTTCTATTGCAAATGATATAACATTGCATATATTAGTACTCGTAATACTTCTTGGGACTGTGCATCTGGGATCACAACCTGTATAAGTTAAGAAGTTCTAAAAGGCAGTCATGACCTTTGTGTGTAGGTTCAGATAGTGTCCAGATTGGAATCCTGATGCTAAAGACTTAGTAAGACACAAAAGAGAGTTGAGAATTACTTAGGGCTATCTTAAGGCGGAGTCCAGATTTATGTAAACTAGCTGCAGGAGGAAAATTCTTACTGGGGCCCTCGCAGACAAATACTTACCCCTAATTGAAGTCCCTCATGGGTCTAGTTTTAATGAAAGATATGTTGGTTGTGACACTGTCCATCGACGCACCAACATTAGGGAAACTGACTTTTAGGTCTGTCCCGGATCCCACAGAGATCGCTCCCTAAACTATAAGTGTGGATACAGGGATCACTTCTATTGTGCCTCCTGGGGGTGTGAAACCACAGGAGACGCATACTGGAAACCCACCTCCTCTTGGGATTATATCACAGTAAAAAAAAAGGGGTGGCATAATTCTAACAGAAACAGTACTCTAACTCAGGAATGCTGGAACACTGAGCCTTCCAAGGGCTGGTGCAACCCTCTTACAATAACTTTTACTGATGCTGGGAAAAAGATCACCCCAGAAAAACTGGCATAGGGGTTTGGAGGGGTCTCCGGATGTATGTTGCCAATAGAGACCCTGAGTAACCTTCAAAAATTAGATTATTTAAAACCACCCCCAATCTTACATAAAAGGCCTCCATTGGGCCTAACCCTCAATGCATAGCCAGGGTTCCTTGTCAGCCCAGGGTGGTGACTCAGCCCCCTTTAACACCTCTAGTCCTCCAACTACCTTTTCAGCCCACCATACCTGTTGGGCCAATGTCCCCACAAGCCTGATTTTATCTGTTCTTAACACCTCAGCTCTTGCCTTGGTATATCATGAACAGGAAACAAATACCTCTATTTATGAGGAATGCTAGATGTGTTTTTCAGCTAACCCTCCTTTCTATGAGGTATAGCCACTTTTAGCAACATCACATATACTAATGACACTGGTGGTCTCTCTGGAACACCATAGAACTCACTATCACAGAAGTCTCAGGGATAGGAAGCTGCCTCGGGGAAGAACATGCTCCTCCCTAAACAATTATTAGAAATATGTAATCATACCAATAATTTGACAATCAAAATACATATTTACAAGCCCCCAAGTATACTTATCTAGCATGTTCCACTGGTCTAACCACATATGTTATAACATCTCAATTTTTTAAAGACTAAAGATTACTGTGTGCTGGTTCAATTATTTCAGACTCAGCATACATGAGCCAGAGACTTTTTTCTTAAATCCTGGGAAAAGGGTTGGATATGCTCTGAGGTAAAAAGAGAACCAGTAACTGCCATCACTCTCACGGTTCTCCTAGGTCTAGGGGCCCTCAGGGTAGGCACTGGCATCGGGCTTCCCTCGTTACTTCCCATCAATACTATTACCAGCTTTAGTGAAGCCATAGATAAGGATATTGCTGAATTAAGAGATGGATTGGCTAACCTAAAAGACTCAGTTGCCTCGTTGTCTGAAGTAGTCTTACAAAATAGAAGAGGCCCTAGACTTAATCTTCCCTACAACAAGGAGGACTTTGCTCAGCCTTAACAGAGGAATGCTGTGTTTATGTAGATAAGACTGGACTTGTAGAAGACAGTCTAAAAAGGTGAGAGATAGCCTAGAAAAACGAAGGAGAGAGAGAGAGCAACGAGAGTCTTGGTACCAAAACTGGTTTTCTACATCCCCATGGGTCTATACCTTGTTGCCCTGCAACACAAGGCTTATGGAGATAAAGCTTCAGTTGTGTTAATACAGAATTGTAGGCTAGAGTCTTGAAAGTATTTAAAAAAAAAAAAAGAAAGAAACCTGGTAAAACATATCTTATTCCAAACAGCAATTAAATTGGTTATTACAAAAATACTGATATTTGCCTATCACATATACAGATTTTTTTCAGGCAAAGTTGGTAATTTTACTCTTTGCATGCTTTTATATTTCCTGTAAATTTGTAATACAAACCCATAGGAAATGAGCTTACTGTATTTATAGGTGGTTCATCTAATGAAAAGGCTACATGTATGATTGGATCACTTGTTTATTCTCTTGAGTTTCCCCTGCTTCAACACAGATTATTAAATTGCGTTAACTGTAGCCACTGTTTTTTAAAATTTAAAAAAAAAAATCAAGCTTTCAATTCATATACTGATAGCCAATGTATGGCTTATGGTTTACAGTTGATTAAAAAGTTTCCTTTTTTAGATACTACTAGCCCTCAAATTATACAATTACTTAATGCTATATTAGAGGCAGGTTTTCTACTTGAAATCAGTGAGTGATGATTTCAGTGTGAATGTCTGACAACTCACTGTCCTTTCAGTGCTCTGGCTCAGACAACTAAACAAAACCATAGACCCAGCTCTTTGAAAATGGTAATGGAGTTGATAACACACCCTCAGGAAAAGAGGAAGACTCCATTTACTTACTTTTCAACTCCCATCCTCACCTTACCAGCTCAGGGTTTCTAGTGCGACTGAATCTGGACAATATTTATAGGATTTGGCATCTCTAATTAATGCTTATGTTTAGGTAAATAAAAGCTGGTGAGGGGCTGGAGAGATGGCTTAGTGGTTAAGAGCACTAAGTACTGTTCCTTTATAGACATTTAAGAACTCAAACTGGATTGCCTGGGCTCCTTAACAAGGGAGGACAATGATACCAGACAGATTGTAGGCCTTACATAAGAACAGTTAGTCAAAAAATCTCATTCTTTATATATCCAAAACAATAATGCTGGAGAAAATAATTTTGTATAAAAAAGTCAATTTATAAATACAAGTGCTCAGTGTCCCCAAATTTAATCCTCAAGGACTTATCTTAATAAATAATATCTTAACTATATCTTAATAAATAAAAGGGAGTTATCCTGTATGCTAAAATATGCCTTTTATTTTCAATTTTAAATTTGGATGCCAAGAACACTCTGAGTTTATGGCACCCTACAACTAGGCATACTTCTGCCTAGGTGAAATAGAAAGATCCACATATTGGCATGATCCTGTTCAGATATTTTATATGGGGAAGAGGAATCTTTGTGTTTTTTCTACAGGATGCTACAGGAGTGCCAGCTGCCTGAGTGGCTGGTAAGACTTGCTGATCCTGGGCATGAAGATTCAGCTCCTGGTTCGGTCCCTGGAGTCATTCCTGTGTCCTTGGAGGAATATGGAGGATTCCCCACTCATCTTTGTCATCACAGAAATTCTGGGCGTTGCTGCAGTCATTGTGTCCCGTCCCACACTGCCTGCGCTCCAACCCTCTGTGCACTACTGCTTGTTCCAGAGAAGAATGACCGATCCTGAACTGTCCTGGGAAAGACCTTGACATTTCGCTGCTATTGTAGTAGCCATTACTACTGCAGCCATTGTGTCTGCAGTTCTGGAGCTACCCTCCCCAATCTATTGTTAGGCAGGCACAGTGGGTGAACTTTCTGGAGAAGTTGCTAACAATTGGGAATTCTAAATTTTATTACAGGAGAGGCTTGACTAGGCTCTTGGTGGTATGGCCATAGCAGCTGAGGAGAACCAGATGAGGTGCCCACTACTTATCCGGGAGGCTCAATTTCCACAATCTCTTATATTAATGCCATCTGGCCCTTGCTCTTTAAGCCCTGCTCAAGTGAGAGGAATGAGAAGATGACCTGATGTAGCTATCCTCAGGGCCGGCAACTTCCTCTGACCCATGACCAATCTAAGGCAGGAACCTTGGGGGACAAAGGTGATCCCGACAGATAAAGGGGGGTTCGAGAGGTCGATCCTAAGACAGAGGTGGCTACACCCGTTTAAACGTCTGGGCAGGTCAAATGCTCCTCTGCCCAGTTTCTCCCTCAATAACACCTGCAGTATAGCCCAGAACGGTTGATTATTGTTACAGCATGTTCATTCTAGCCATTGGGGTGCAGTCCTAACTGCAAGGGTGGATAGCCATGGCCGAGCAGGGCATTCTTTGAGGCATGTCTGATCTCTCTCAGACCACTACTTCCACCTAATGGTTTTTTTTTTATAAGAGAAAATGGGGGAGATGCACGGAGCCATATTGGATTTGGGCCTAACCGCTTTTTTGCATGGTTCAAAGTGACTCTGGGCTGTTTGGCCACAGAGACTCACCCCTTAGATGACTGCCATAAGTCTTAAGATTGTTGGATAAAGCCTCTCCCATGAATTTCGGCACAGGAGTATAACATTCAAGGGATGCCTCAGCTCGAGCAGATACCAGTTATCTCCTCAGTCTACACCCAGTGTCTCCACCACCTGACCTCATCGCCTGACTTTTGCCTCCAGCTATTACTGCCTATGCCCATTTTTTATCTCCCCCTCCTTCATATTTCACAAAGGTCACTCCCCCTACCTGAAAGCCTTAAAAGCTGTAACGTTCATCCCAATAAAACGAGACCTTGACAACAGAACTCTTGCTTGGTCTCCTTCTTCTCTTCACCCCCATTTTGGCCCACAGGTAGAAGGCCTCTTCGGGACCCTGAATAACTGGGTCCCCGCTGTTGGGGACAGAAGTTTTGACTAAGGAAGATATTTTTATGCAAAAATTTCAATGCTAAGCACAGTATATAACCATTTGTAGTGAGTTTAAAATGTAAGGGATGCATTTTATAGAAGATAAGATATCAAATAGGTACAGAAGTGAAATACATCATTTTTATCTCAACTTGTATAGTTTTCCACCAGGTTCATTTGCTTTTCTGGGCTGCTAATGCTCTGAGTTAACACCACAAATAACCTGTCAGAGGGGATTTTTTATTTTTTGGTTAGTATATTTGAGATGCAGATAAGACCTATGGTTTTACTGGTTCTGGGGTGTCCTCTGTAGGATCTCAGTATTGTCCTAAAATCCATGAAGCACAGACACAGAACCATCTCGGGAGAAATTACACCAAGGCCCCAGGTTAGGTTTCTAAAACTACTTTTTAAATTTTTTTTTTTCTCCATTCAATATGTTTGATCCTCTTTTTCCCCTTCCCCAATTCTTCCCAGATCCTTTCCATCCCGTCCCAATCAAACTATGTCATCTTTTTTTTAATCTTGCTCTCAAAATGAAACAAAAACAAAACACAAGAAACACACACACACACACACACACACACACACACACACACACACACACACTCACCCTCCCAAACCCACAAAAAGAAAGTCAAAACAAACAAAATAGACCAAGTTTTTGTGTCCCAATCATACAACACTACTGAAGCTGTAGTTCGAAACTAATGAATTCCTACTATAGGGGGAGTGTTAATTTCTCCTTACTTGTAATAGATCCTGCTTGTGTCAACCTAAGAACCTTTCCTAGAGGGAAGGGTTTTTTTCCTTCAGAAAAGGGCTTTGTCCAAGACTCAGTTGATGATAACACTGTTTATTCTACTATGAAACCAGAAGTGAAAAAGCATAATACGTTGTGCCAAATATGCTGTTGTTCTTGGAAAATGGTATGTGAAGTTAGCGGCTCAGCTCTGCTTCCTTCTAATTACGGGCTGAGCAGACATGTCAGGGGCAGGTCTCTAGATAAGTGCAGGGCGAGGTTAGCTTCCAGGGAAAGGGACAGTAAGCTGTGCATAAGTTACTGCAGAAGAAGTCCACACAAACTGAGCAAATGTATTTCTTCTTTCTTGTGCCCCCCCCCCCGTTTTTGGACTTATTAGAAATGCCTGTCAGTGAAATCTCCATTAAGTCTACTAGAATCTATCTTCCTGTCATCTTCCAGGCAATTTAATGATCCCACAAAGGAATTTATTGACAAAATACTTGTCAGAAGGACTGGTGACAAGAGGAGTTAGTGATAAGAACCCAGGGTTACTAAAATGGGAGATCATCTAAATTCTGGCCTTTCAGGTGTCTGTTTTGTTTCTGAGTCCTCTTATGAACCGGAAGCCCAGGGTGTTCTGGCCAGGAGGCTTCTGGACCTAGAATCATTCCAACACTCCTCATTTACCCCACGTCTTTCTTACCGTGTCAGCTGAGGGGTCAGGGCTGGTTGATCTCAAGGGCCTACCTGCTCTGACACTGCATGATTTCGATTTCCTTTTGGATGCACCTTGCAGAGTAGGACATGCCAAGAAGGAAAGCCCACATCCGGGCCTTGGACTGACTGCAGCAGGAAGCTCTGTCAACGCACTGGTCAGCCTCCCACTGGATTCTAAGCATTGACTTCGGGCACCTTCCTCATCCCTGCCTTTGCTAACCCTAAATCTTCCAACTGTCCCACTCAAGGCAAACACCTTGATTAATAATAGAAAAACTATGTGGGTTAGGGTTAGTCCAGAATCAGCACAGGTCAAGAGGCTGGCTACACGGGGCCATTAATCTCATTTCCCCTGGAAACTCAACTTGCATGAGCCAGTATGCTCTTCATCAGTGAGCTGGTCTTTTTATCCACTTTCTCTCCCAAATCTCAGTTGTTATAAGAATGTCAAGTGGTTTTGGAATGATTACAAATAAAAACTGCCAGAAGGTTTGTGGAGAAGCACTAAGCTCGACAGCTTCTGCAGAACTCTCATGGCAGAAGAATGTGGAAGGCGCTTGAAACCTCTCATGGCCGCTTGCCTGTTCAGAAGCTCACCGTTTCATGTGGACTCACAGGAACCTTTATGCAGCCATGCATAGCACTGACTCTGAGAACTCTGGAACTAGGGAAGGTGGGGCAGCCTTTTCAAGCTGTAGGCTGAGGGAGGAGCTCAGTTGGTAGAGGGCTTGCCTAGCCTCCACCAAGACCTGGGTTCAATCCCCAGCACTGAGTATGATGATGCCCACCTCTAATCCTAGTACTTGGGAAGTGAAAGCAGGAGGGTCCAGAGATCATAGTCATCGTATTGGATAAAATCAAAGTGTAGAAATCCAACGTTATTCTCAGCTACATAAGGAGGGCACACAACTTGTCTGACAAAACAACAGATAAACAAACTGAAGGCCTTGAACAAAATGGGAACCTCAAAAGGTTGCTAGGTCAAACTGAGTCTTTTTGTTAGATTATTTTCCCTAGGATTCCTGGGAGGGCTTGAGCCAAATCTTAGGAATAATCCTTATGCAGGTTACTCACACTGCCAGCACACAGCAGGCAGTGTGCCTGCTCTTTCATAAGAACCCCCAAGCTCCATCCACTGTTTGGCTGTTGGTTGTCTGTGTCCGTCTGAGTCAGCTGCTGGGTGGAGCCTCTCAGAGGACAGTTATGCTGTGCTCCTGCCTGCAAACATAATAGAGTCTCATTAATAGTGTCAGGGATTGGTGCTTGTCCATGGGATGGGTCTCAAGTTAGGCTGGTTTTTGGTTGACTATTTCCCCAGTCTCTGTTCCATTCCCTGTTCCTGCATTTCTTGTGGCCAGGGTAAATTTTGGGTTGAAAGTTTTGTGAGTGGGTTGATATGCTTATCCCTCCACTGGAGTTCCCACCTGGCTACAGAAGGTGGCCTCTTCAGGTTCCATGTCCCCACTGCTAGGAGTCTTATTTAAGGTCACCCGCATTGACTCCTGGGAGCTTCTTCCATTCTTCCAGGTCTCTGGAGCGTCCTAGAGATGTCCCCGACTCCAACCCCTGCCAGCTGCAAATTTCCACTCATTCTCCTGGCCCTCTGGCCCTCCTCCTGTCTCTCCATCAAGCAGATATGCAGCTTAGTCTTCATGTGGGTCTCAAACAACTGGAACAGGAGCTATCCCAAAAGCTGTTGCCTATCTGTTTTACAAGCTGGGCTGCCTGGCCTGGCCTCAGTGGGAGAGGATGTGCCTAGTCCTGTGGAGACTTGATGTTGATGTGTCAGGGTCAGGGAATTTCCAGGGGGCCTCTACCCTCTCAGAGAAGAGGGAAGGGACTTTGTGAGGCAGGATCAGGAGAGGGCAGAAAACAATAGGGATGTAAAATGGATGAATGAATGAATAAAAGAAAGTCTCTGCAAATGAAAGCTTTCATGCAGATTAATTAAATGGAGCGAGTAGCCCACTCTTGGAGAACTTGAATTTCCTTTTCCTTAGATCTGTGGTTGATTCAGCTCAGGCTTTGGCTGTTCTGGTCAACAGTTGGGAAGCCTAAACTTTCTTCACATTTTGGTCACATATACCATGACCTCTTACTAGGCACGGTTCATTCTGCTTCCGGTGTCCTGCTGGACTGTAACTGATACTCAGCCCTGAATTGTTGATGACATTGTGATGAGCACACACACTCTGGAAAGCCTAGATTATGATTAATAGTTGACAGCTGACTTTAATTGGTTTTGAATATCTCCATGGAGTGACTCTAACAGGCGGCCATCTTAGTAGCCTTGCGTCATATGCTAGACAAAGGATGGGACAAAAGTGCTTACTAAAAGGAGATGCTGGAAGAGATCCCAGAGAGCAGCCTGGGCCCCAAATACGGAAGATGGGACACTAAGTTCCTATTGTCTTCTTACTCAGAATCAGACCACTTGTGAGGCTTTCAAAAGGCCACTTCAGGAAAGATGAATCAAGAGCTGAGGGAAGGCAGTCTCATAACAAGCTTCTGCATGGGTCAGGTAGACTCTTGGCCTTGGCCACTTGTGAGTTTTCTGTAATGCTCCCTTCAAAAGAAACATTGATTCTCAGCACCAAATGTAACTGGAGTGCTCGCTTCTCAGCATCTGCCTTAATGTCATCTTTTGAAGATGACCTTCTGTCCTTAAGAGTGAAATGCTTGGAAAGGGCAAAATGGCAGATAGCACTGAAACTCTGATGCTTTTTCCTGTGAACCGGGAGGACTGTGATTGTATTTTGCATTTAGACTGCATAGACTGGCCATCTTGGTATATAGATGTAAGCGTCTATAATAGTGCTTGCTGGAGACAAATTGAGCACTTCTACCTATCTGACATAACTCTGGACATGCATATTGATGTTCCCTTCATAAACATCTTATTTGTGATGCTGGGTGTAAAAATGCTAAGTAATGTGATGATCCCAGGAATTCTTAATACTCCTGAATCATCTTTGATTACAGACGTGGTCTTGTGAAGGCTCAAGGGCAGAATCCACCTATTGTGAGGTCTTCCACTACAGACAAAACATTGCTTGTATCCATCATACATCTTTACAGTAAAAACAAAAAGCATTAATCATGTAAATTGTGAAACCCAAGTCGCATTAAACTGAATTAACTGAGCTGGCAAGATGACTCAGTGGGTGAAAATTCTTGCTGTGCAAATCTAACCATCTAAATTTGATCTCTGGGACCCACCGTGAAGGGAGAGCACTAAGTCTTTATAGTTGTTCCCTGACTTCCTTGTGAATGCCATGGCACGAACACACACACACACACACACACACACACACACACACACACACACACTTTCTTTTTTTCTTGTATACCTTTATTGTGTAGGCTGAAGAAAAGTCTACAGCCCCTCAATTGTGGTAACACGTACCAAACCAGTTTCAATGATACAAGCAAAAAGAAACTTCATTTAATATCCTGGCTAAGACAAAAAGTGTGGACAACAACTTCTCATGTGCCAAACCAAGATGACGAGATGACAATGGGCCTGGAAGACTTTTCAGAGACAGGACATGTCTTGCCTCATGCATGAAGTGATCCATCCAGCAAGGACAGTTTGGCTTGGGGACCAGATGCAGGCTAGTGGTCTCTAAGCCTTCCCTGATAGGCATCCTAGAATAAGTTACCTCATTCCACAGTGGGAGTTTGCATTGCCTCCTGGAAGGTTCAGGGTAGGTCCATGTCTAGACTGATTACAAAAGCACCAACAAAACAAAACAAATACCTAACATCTTACCGAAGACTCAGGAAAGCAAACAGTGCAGGGGAGGAGAACAATGCTTCTGTTGTGACAAGGCGTCTTTGGGAGGAGGATGAAATTCCCTCACCCCAGGTTCTAATTTGGAAGGGCAACATTAAATGTCTTTAAGCAGGCCCTGGCTTGAATGCATTCATTTGGAAAGGCAATGTGTTTTGTTAGATAAGGCATTTTTTTTTTTTTGCACAGTTTTTTTTTTTTTTTTTTTCCCCGGAGCTGGGGACCGACCCCAGGGCCTTGCACTTCCTAGGCAAGCGCTCTAACCACTGAGCTAAATCCCCAACCCCGGCATTTTTTTTTAAACTGCCACTAGGATCAAAATGAAGATCAGCATTAGCAACTCTGTCTGCCTGGGTGCAGGTTTCAGGAAGTAGGTCTTTACCCTAGCTCAAGCAGTGGAGACATTTGTTATTTCTGCTAGTACGAAGTGATGAGATGCTGACTAAGTGAGCCCTGACTTTGTATTCGTCTTGCTGTATGACCTCAAGCAAGTCTCTTAACCTGTCTTAGTCACACTTTCTACACCTGGAAAAGGAGAGCACAGGTGTAAGAAACCTATGTTTTTGAGTTGAGTCTTCCAAACAAACAAAACAAACATGACTGCCTTATGGTACTGAAAACTGGGGATTCTCACCCCAAAGGGAAGCAGCAATCATTCTCCTGAAGTAGCTCTTTGAAATGTTAAGAAGCTGCACAGGTTGCTCAGTGGCTAAGAACACTTGCTATACTTGCAGAAGACCAGGTTCAATCCTCAACACCCACGTGGTGGTTCCCAACCATACGTAACTCCAGTTCCATAGGATCTGACACTTTTCTGGCCTTTGAGGACATCATACATATACATGGTGAACATACATACATACAAGTAAAGCATTCATAAACATAAAGTAAAAATACATAATGAAAATGTTGTTATAGGGGCTGGCAATGTAGCTCAGGTGATAGGGGACATGCCTAGTATGCACAGAACCCTGGGTTTGATCCTTAGCTCCATATTAGCTGGGAGTTGTGGTGCATGCCTGTAATCCTATCACTTGGGCAGAGGAGGCAGGAGAATAGAGAACTCAAGGTCAGCCTCAACTACACACAGAGTTCAATGCCAGCCTGAGTTTCGTGAAACCTGTCTCAAAAACAAAAGGTAACAGAAGAAAACCAATCAACAAAAACTAAAACAAAAAAAAAATAAAACAAAAATTCCCTCAACCAAACATTTGTTACAAAATGAAGCTGACATTGGGCAGCGGGACTTCTAAAATTCTGAGTCCATGGCAAGAATTCTGAGTACGTGGCAAGAAGGTCAGGCAGTTTAAAGGTACATTTTTTTCATCTGGGGTAAAACGCATGAAGTGCTCATTTGTGCATTATCTAGATATGTCTTTTGAGGACCTTCTGTTTCACAATCCCTGAAGATGAAATGCCTTTTTTTTCATTTTGGGTTTTTTTTTTTTTTTTGGAGCTGAGGACTTGAACCCAGGGCCTTGGGCTTTGCTAGAAAGCGCCACCACTGAGCTAAATCCCCAACCCCTTCATTTGCTTTTTTTTTTTGAACTATATTTTTCAGTTTACTTACTCTGTTTGAGGGGGAAGAGGAAAAGCATATGTCCTAGCATGCGTGCTTTCCCATCATGGCCCCTAGGCTCACCAACATTACCCTTTTGAATGAGGAGGGTCTCCCCAGCTGCTTCCCATGCTGCTAGGTGCTGCTTAGCCTTAGAGCTTCTAAAAAGGCATCCAGTCCAATTTTTTCCAGCTTCCCTTCTGGGGGAAGACTTATCCTGGGAGGAAAGTAAAATGGTGAGGAAATTACATTGTCTCCTGGATAAGGGGATGTGAGCTGCACTAGCTGGTGGCAATATTTCCAGCTAGGTACCACAACATAGGGCTGATAATGGGTTGCACTTTCGCTTGTCCAGAGCTGTGGCTATGGGATGTCTGAAGAGCCTGTTCCATTGATATGCCTGAACAGAGCTGAGTTGTTGTCACTAGAGCCTGGAACCACAAAATATTTTGTTTTGTGTTGTTCTGTTTTTGGAGTGGCAGGGTTGAACCCAGGACCCAACCAATGTTAGCTAAGTGCTCTCCCTCTGAATTATAGCTCTCAGGGAACTGACTTTGTTCTCTGCCTTTTTTGAGGCAGGGTCTTACAATGTTGTGTGGGCAGGCCTCCAACTGCTGGCCTTTCAGCTGTAGCACTTAGATTGCTAAGAGTGTAGGCATTTGCTGCCATTCCTTGTCATATTATAGTTTTACAATTTTTTCTTACATTTAATTTGTTTGCTTTCTTCTCCCTCCCAAGTGGAATTGAAGCATCCTCACTTGGACCCTTCAGTTTGTTAACCTTCTTGAGTTCTGTGGATTGTATCCTGGGCAGTCTGTATTTTTTTTGGGGGGGAGGCTAATGTTCACTTCTTAGTGAGCACATACCACGCATGTTCTTTTGAGTCTGAGTTACCTCAGTAGGATGGTATTTTCTAGTTCCATCTATTTGTCTGCAAAACTCATGCTTAACAGAGACCTACCATGACTGCCCTCTGAAAGGCCCAACAAGCAGCTGCTGAGAGAGTCAGATGCAGGTTTTTACACCCAAGCAATGGACAGAACATGTTGACCCCTGTGGTTGAATTAGGGAAAAAACTGGAATTAGGGAAAAAACTGGAAGAAACTGAAGAGGAGGACCGGCAGTCTCAATTAACCTGGATCCCCAAGATCTCTCAGACACACCAACCAGGCAGCATACACTAGCAGATATGAGGCCCCAAACATATATACAGCAGAGGACTGCCAGGTCAGGTTTAGCCAGAGAGGATGCAACTAACTCTCAAGAGACTGGAGGCCCCACATGGACCTTAACCTGTCACATGGACCTGATGTGTCAAAACCCAACAACTTGATTCCAAACCCAGAGTTGTAATCAAAATCAAAATGGATGCCTATGGAGACAATTCGTTGTCCTTTTGGCCCCATTCCCATGAGATAGCAAGCCTTAGCAAAAGCCAGGATTTGTATTAAGAAATCTCTGGGCTGATCACTATACTTTTTGGTTCCTACAATCAGCAGCAGGGCTAGATCCCAGTACACAAATGGCTTTTCGCATGTGCTTGATCACCCATGTCAACCTAGGCCATTCGGGTCCTGCAGCCATTCCCTGTCTTTTTTTTTTTTTTTTTTTTTTTTTTTGGTTCTTTTTTTCCGTAGCTGGGGACCGAACCCAGGGCCTTGCGCTTCCTAGGCAAGTGCTCTACCACTGAGCTAAATCCCCAACCCCAGCCATTCCCTGTCTTAGAGCTGCCTCTCTGAGAGCCATCCTCCCCAAGGCTAGACCTGAATCAAACCACTCATTACCACAGCATTGCATCCAAGGACAGTCTGAAAACACTAAACGCCAGGGCCAGAAAGCCAGTTGAATGAGGTTTATTGTTTCAGATTGGGTTTGCCCCATCCCTTGAAGTTTTAGTTCCTGCGCTGGCATTGGCGGTAGTAGGCCTCCCGTTCTTCAAGGTACTTGGCCCTCAGAACCGCAGCCCTCTCCTCGTAGGGGATTTTATCCTCTTCCGAACACCTGGCCCACATTCTCCCTGCAGCCTTGGCCACTTGCGCCACAGTCCAGTTCGGGTGTTGTTCTTTTATCTCGTCAAAATGGTCCTGGGAGAAGAGCAGGAACGAGGATGGGGGCTTCCGCGGTGCATTCACATCCCTCCTTCTTCTCTCCCTTCTCGGGCCGGTGTAGTTTCTCATTTCACGTTGGTACCGATCTTTGTCGCGCTTGGCCCGGGCTTCATACTTCTTTTTTT